>NC_091454.1:34530260-34727073 GCF_027789765.1 Dendropsophus ebraccatus | reverse complement strand
CATTTCCATGGAACGATAATCGTTACTTATGATCGTAATTGCGATCGTTTCTCTTCGCTATTTATTCGCTATTGCGTTCGTATCTATTGAGAACGACCGACCGATGTCTTATTCAATGCGAACGATTTGCGAACGAGCAACGATAAAAATAGGTCCAGGTCTTATTAAACGATCAACGATTTCTCGTTCGGTCGTTAATCGTTAACTGCATTTCAACCGAACGATTATCGTTCAGATTCGAACGATTTAACGATAATCTGAACGATAATCGTCCCGTGGAATAGGGCCCTAAGAGCGGTGCACCAGGAGGACACTGAGAGAAGCAGCCCCTTTTGGGGAGCCACTTTACTTCATTTTCCCAAAAGATATCATAAAGCTTGGCCTGTGCCCCCAACACCCCATAAACTAAATTCTTTTTCCCTATAGTGACTACAAATAATACATTCTTTCACCCAATTTTGTTATACAATCACATGGGTGCAGTTTTTATCTATTATTTAATCCCACCTGCAGCACTTCTGCCCTCAGGTGGGTCCCTACACTAACACTGCATATGTATAACAGGATCCATTGGGTGGCATTGGGGAGCTTTATCACCAGCAATGTGCTTTTACATCATGCATCCTGTTAGAAATAGTCTTAGTGTAGGGACCCATCTGAATGAGGTCGCCTTGACGTGGCAGATGGGCTCGCACAATGTGATCAGATTGTGCGCTAAGAACCTCACACTGTATAGAGCCTAGATGACAAAGGTCCTAAAGGGTTAATAAAGCTAAAGTGCCGTGAACAAGCTGCAGTGTTCCACATTGTAATATACTGGGGACAGGGACGTAACTATCACAGTAGCAGCCACAGTGGCTGCTATGGGGCCCGGGGCATCAGGGGGCCCAGCAGGGCCACAATCAGGACAGCGTCAGAGAGATCACAGGGGCTGGTCCTGGACAGATTCCTGCACCTCCGGCCTCCCTGTATTGGATATGCTCGGCCACTAACTGTGTGCTCCTGCCTGTCATGCCGCCCACAGCCTTCCCACGGTAAGCTGGATAAGCACCCAGCTTACAGTATGGAGACAGTGATTCTGACAGACAAGAGAAGCAAGGCCCCCTCCCCTGCACCCCTGGGTCTATCCCCAACCTCCTGACTAGGAACTCGGGCTTCCTCCTCACTTTCTGATGTCGGAACTGTGGAGGAAAGGACGGGAGAAGCTACTGGTGTTATCTGATGTGAAGGAGGTATAAACAGCCCTGCATCTTCCTTACATTAAAAGTCAGTGTGCTTTTGTCTGTGTATGTTCATACCCGTGTCTATCATGTGTCTGTACTGTATATGTGTGTATCTGTGTCATGCGTCCGTACTATATACGTGCATGTGTGTGTATTTGTGTCATGCGTCTGTACTGAATATGTGCATATGTATGTATCTATGTCACGCGTCTGTACTGTATATGCGGATAGTATGTGTATGTGTCTGTATATGTGCATGTGTGTATCTTTCATGTGTCTGTACTGCATATATACGTATGTGTGTATCTGTGCCATGTGTCTGTATTATTGTTGTGCATATGTGTGGATTTATGTCATGGGCTTATTTGTGTGTATGAGTGTGTGTGTGTGTGTTAGTACTGTTGATATGTATATGCAATGTGCATGTGTGCTTATGTGTAAACTGCGCTCCTGACACACCTTCCGGTTCTGGGCTGTCCGCTCTCCGCTGTTGTCAGCGTGTTCCAATGACCACCGGTCAGCATAGACTCTATATACTGTCTGTGCTGACCATTTTTTTGTGGGAGCAGCATGTCAGTGGATGTTGTGGAAAAACTGACGACTGTGGGGAGCGGACGACCCGGAACCGTAAAATGCGGCGGCGGAGGGGGAATCAAAAGTTTGCTATGGGGCCCAGTCATTTCCAGTTACGCCCCTGACTGGGGGTTGACCTGGTACTAATTCCTATTGTACTGTGAGACCACAGCTCCATGGAAAACTTAATAATTGGTTGTGAAGCCACCAAATTGTCATCCACAACACTAAGATAACTAATGAGGTAACTAATGTGGATAAGGCAAGACTATATACACAGCCGTCCGAAAGAGCTGTAAATCACCTTTTAAAATGTACGGGGCAGGAGATTGTTCAGGGTGCTGTACAGATCACACAGGGTCCCAGAAAAATACAGTGGACCTGGTGTCCATAGGAGCAACTCATCCTGGCACAGGTACAGAGCCAGTGGCGGACATACCGCATGTGCGGACGATTCGGCTGCACAGAGACCCTGAGAGGGGCTTGCCGCCCCCTGAGTACCACGGCACTCCGTTGGGAACGTCTCCTTTAGGCATCCCTAGAAGCTGCGGCCGTGCAGCTTCAAGGGATGTCCCTGCAGTGTGATGTTCAGCCCGCCGCAGGGTGAGCGGGCTGAACATAAGGAACAGAATAGAGCAGCAGCACCTGTCAGCGTCCTACTGTTCTATTCATTGTCACAGGCCGTGGGCACTTTGTGTTTGCAGCCTACGAGATGCCGGGAGCTATTATTTCTGTGGGTGGGGGGCTGTAGACAACTGGGGGCCTTATTACTCTGAGTGGGGGGCAGAACATAGCAGGGGCGTTATCTCTATGGATGGGGGTTGTACACAGCATGGGGCATTATAATTATGGGAGGGGGCTGTACACAGGAAAGGGCATTATTACTGTGGGAGGGAGGGGGACTGTACACAGGAGGGGGCATTATTACTGGGGGGGACAGCATACAGCAGGGGGGGGCATTATTATTGTGGGTGGGTGGGGGTGTGCACCAGGTGGGGGTGTGCGTCAGGAAGGAGCTGCTCATGTTCGTCCACTAGTGTGAGGAGGCAGATCCAAGAAAAGACCACCACCTGTGTGAATGGGGCATCTCTACATACAACCAGCAGCAATAGCAGTATGGGCTTTTAAGACAGTAAGCCAATACAAACCATGCCCCCTGTCTGTGTGCTGTCATGCCTGCACTCCCTAATCAGCTACCCAAAAATACAGCACCCCCAGCAGGGGGCATGGCTGCACTCCCTAATGTGTTACACAAAAATACACCACCCGCAGCAGGGTGCATGGCTGCACTCCACAATGTGTTACCTCCAGGAGTGTGCATGCCTGCACTCTCCAATGGGTTACCAAGAAATAGACCCCGCTGGAGAGTGCATGCCTGCTTTTCCCAATCTGTTACTCAAAAATACACCACTTCCCAGTAGGGTACATAATCCAGGGTTTTAGGTGCCCAGACAGTCTACAAACAGCTGACCTTCATGTCTCTTCTTCCTGCTCACTCATCTCCCTCGGCCCCTCCCGCCTCTCTAGGAAATAATGGAGACAGCAGAGCCCGTCTTCACTTGCTTCTCTGTAATGAAGACGGATTTGCCTGATAATGCACAGACAAGAAGTGAGGGGAGGAGGCTTAGAAATTGCTTTTTGAGTCCAGAAAGAGGCTTTTTTGCCTAAGAAAACCTTTTACAGAGTTTCTTAAAATCGCTTATACTACTGATTTCTGCAAAACAATATATATATATATATATATCTCATTTGAAAAAGAAAGATTGAGTATATTATAGGTCAGGCTTACTGTGGCATTTAGATGGCTAAAAGCCATGTGCCAGTTCCTTCTGGTGTCCAAACAGCCTCAGTGGGTACAGACTTGCTGTAATGTCATCCATGGGGCCATCTGAGGCCTCTGAGGCTACAATGACTCTACACTGGTTGTATTCTGCCATGGTTTTCTATCACATATACATATCCAAGTGTAGAGTCAGTCCTGGTGGGATCAGTCTCACCAATGAAGTTGTATTTTGTCTCTCAAGAAAAACCAACAAGTCCTGAAGCAAAGTGAAGCCGCCATGATACTGATTGTAATACATATCTCTATAGCCCAATTATGGTATCACTCACTGATCACATGACCGTTGCCGGGCATGCGGCCAGGGCAGGTGTGATGTTATCTGTGACTGTTGCTAAGCGACAGAGAGAGCTGTCTGCTGGACCAAGGCAGAGCCGGAGAAACAAGGAGACCTCCATGGAGAGCCCAAACAGGCGACAGGCCAAGAAGAGGCACATCCTGGATTCTGCAGTGGAGGAGAAGAAGCCACCAATCAAGATCCAGAAGAAAGAAGAAAAGCAGGACGACCAGGCAGGCTCAGGTATACCGGTGTAAAGTAGAATTGTCTTAGTTTCCCCTAGCAACCAATCAGATTCCACCCTTCATTCCTCACAAATTCTTCGAAAAATGAAAGGTGGAATCTGATTGGTTGCTAGGGGCAACTAAGGCAATTCTACTTTACACCAGTCTGATAAATCTCCCCCTCATATAGTTATATGCATGGGACATATGGAGGTTATCATGTACTCAGCACATTATGGCTATGTTCCCACTACGGGATCAAAGCTGGGAATGCCGGCTTTCTCATAATATTGACAGCCGCAAATAATGAGCTGAGCTCCTGTCACTGTCCGATCGGGACCACCACAGTGTGACTGCTGGGGTTACGATCGTTCTGAGTGTTGGAAGTATCTTACCTTCCTCCAGGCAGTCAGATGGGCGATCATTGCATAGAGTCTGCCACAGGCTGGCTCTATGCAATGATCACAGATAACACTTATCAATGCTATTCTATGGCATAGCAACAATAAGTATTAGATATGTAATGTAAAAATGTTTTATATTTTAAAAAAATTAATAAAAAGTACATAATATGTCCCATCTAAAAAAAATGGGATATTAATAAAAACTAGAGATCAAGGCGCAAAAAAGGACACCCCATACAGCTCCATAGGTGAAAAAATAAAAGCGCTACAAGAGTCACAACAGGGCCAATTTAATCACACCTATTAGCAAAAAAAAAAAAAAAAAATCTTAGGGGGAGATTTATCAAACATGGTGTAAAGTGAAACTGGCTCAGTTGCCCCTAGCAACCAGTCAGATTCCACCTTTCATTCCTCACAGACTGTTTGGAAAACGAAAGGTGGAATCTGATTGGTTGCTAGGGGCAACTGAGCCAGTTTCACTTTACACCATGTTTGATAAATCTCCCCCTTACTGTTAAAAAAATAGCAAAACATTAGAAAAGCTAGAAACTGCATATCGCTGTATTCAGTCCGACCTACAGAATATAAATACCAAGTCAGTTTTACCAAAAAGTGCATTACATAAATGCAGAACCCCCACCCCCAACCCCCAGAAGAAAAAAAATAAATAATTTGCGGAATTGTATTTTTTCCCCAAATTTCACAGCATAAATAATATTTTGGTGGTGGCTCCATTAATTTTATGGTAGATTGAAAGACGCCATTACAAAGTACACTCATTTCTGGTTATATACATAGATATAAAAGTAAAAGAGTTAAAAAGACAAAAACACAAAAAAATTTAAAATTGTAACAGAGACACAGAGACGATTTCCTCCCTACTATCGATGGCATACCAGGTGGAGATTGAGAGCACCAACCCCTTTCAGCGAGCCGCTTTCCTCCCTTTTCCTGAGGGTGGCGCACCAGGTAGAGATTGAGAGCAGCAGCCCCTTTCAGGGAGCTGATTTCCTCCCTTCTCCCATCGGTGGGGATTAAGAGCAGCAGCCCCTTTTCAAGGAGTCGCTTTCCTCCCTTCTCCCATCGGTGGGGATTGAGAGGAGCAGCACCTTTCAGGGAGCTGCTTTCCTCCCTTCTCCTATCGACGCTACACCAGGTGCGGATTGAGAGGTGCAGCTCCTTTCAGGGAGCCGCTCTTCTCCGGTGGAGATTGCGAGGAGCAGCCCCTTTCAGGGAGCCGCTTTCCTCCCTTCTCATATCGACGCGACACCAGATGGGGATTGAGAGGAGCAGCCCCTTTTCAAGGAGTCGCTTTCCTCCCTTCTCCCATCGGTGGGGATTGAGAGGAGCAGCACCTTTCAGGGAGCTGCTTTCCTCTCTTCTCCTATCGACGCTACACCAGGTGCGGATTGAGAGGTGCAGCTCCTTTCAGGGAGCCGATCTCCTCCGGTGGAGATTGCGAGGAGCAGCCCCTTTCAGGGAGCCGCTTTCCTCCCTTCTCATATCGACGCGACACCAGATGGGGATTGAGAGGAGAAGCCCCTTTTCAGGAAGCCGCTTTCCTCCCTTCTCCCATCGGTGGGGATTGAGAGGAGCAGCACCTTTCAGGGAGCTGCTTTCCTCCCTTCTCCTATCGACGCTACACCAGGTGCGGATTGAGAGGTGCAGCTCCCTTCAGGAAGCCGCTCTCCTCCGGTGGAGATTGCGAGGAGCAGCCCCTTTTAGGGAGCCGCTTTCCTCCCTTCTCATATCGACGCGACACCAGATGGGGATTGAGAGGAGAAGCCCCTTTTCAGGAAGCCGCTTTCCTCCCTTCTCCCATCGGTGGGGATTGAGAGGAGCAGCACCTTTCAGGGAGCTGCTTTCCTCCCTTCTCCTATCGACGCTACACCAGGTGCGGATTGAGAGGTGCAGCTCCCTTCAGGAAGCCGCTCTCCTCCGGTGGAGATTGCGAGGAGCAGCCCCTTTTAGGGAGCCGCTTTCTTCCCTTCTCATATCGACGCGACACCAGATGGGGATTGAGAGGAGAAGCCCCTTTTCAGGAAGCCGCTTTCCTCCCTTCTCCCATCGGTGGGGATTGAGAGGAGCAGCACCTTTCAGGGAGCTGCTTTCCTCCCTTCTCCTATCGACGCTACACCAGGTGCGGATTGAGAGGTGCAGCTCCCTTCAGGGAGCCGCTCTCCTCCGGTGGAGATTGCGAGGAGCAGCCCCTTTTAGGGAGCCGCTTTCCTCCCTTCTCATATCGACGCGACACCAGTTGGGGTTGAGAGGACAAGCCCCTTTTCAGGAAGCCGCTTTCCTCACTTCTCCTATCGGTGGGGATTGAGAGGAGCAGCACCTTTCAGGGAGCCGATCTCTTCTCTTTTCTGCCATCGGTGGGGATTGAGAGGAGGCTCCCCAAAAGGGGCTGCTCCTCTCGATCTCTACCTAGTGCGCCGCCCTTAGGAAAAGGAAGGCGAGTGGCTCTCCAAAAGGGGCTGAATCACCACCTGTTATGCCATCAATAGAAGGGGAAAAAAAGTGGCTCCCCGAAAGGGGCTGCTTTTCTCAATCTTCATCAGGTACGCCCCCCTTAGGAAAATAAAGGAAAATGGCTCCCCAAAAGGGGCTACTCCTCTCAATCACCTCCTGGTGTGCCTTCGATAAGAGAAAGGAGGAAAGTGGCTCCCATAAAGGGCCTGCTCCTCTCAATCTCTATCAAAGGCACACCAGGTGGAGATTCAGAGGAGCAGCCCCTTTTGGGGAGCCATTTTCCTTCCTTTGACTAAGAGCGGTGCACCAGGAGGACACTGAGAGAAGCAGCCCCTTTTGGGGAGCCACTTTACTTCATTTTCCCAAAAGATATCATAAAGCTTGGCCTGTGCCCCCAACACCCCATAAACTAAATTCTTTTTCCCTATAGTGACTACAAATAATACATTCTTTCACCCAATTTTGTTATACAATCACATGGGTGCAGTTTTTATCTATTATTTAATCCCACCTGCAGCACTTCTGCCCTCAGGTGGGTCCCTACACTAACACTGCATATGTATAACAGGATCCATTGGATGGCATTGGGGAGCTTTATCACCAGCAATGTGCTTTTACATCATGCATCCTGTTAGAAATAGTCTTAGTGTAGGGACCCATCTGAATGAGGTCGCCTTGACGTGGCAGATGGGCTCGCACAATGTGATCAGATTGTGCGCTAAGAACCTCACACTGTATAGAGCCTAGATGACAAAGGTCCTAAAGGGTTAATAAAGCTAAAGTGCCGTGAACAAGCTGCAGTGTTCCACATTGTAATATACTGGGGACAGGGACGTAACTATCACAGTAGCAGCCACAGTGGCTGCTATGGGGCCCGGGGCATCAGGGGGCCCAGCAGGGCCACAATCAGGACAGCGTCAGAGAGATCACAGGGGCTGGTCCTGGACAGATTCCTGCACCTCCGGCCTCCCTGTATTGGATATGCTCGGCCACTAACTGTGTGCTCCTGCCTGTCATGCCGCCCATAGCCTTCCCACGGTAAGCTGGATAAGCACCCAGCTTACAGTATGGAGACAGTGATTCTGACAGACAAGAGAAGCAAGGCCCCCTCCCCTGCACCCCTGGGTCTATCCCCAACCTCCTGACTAGGAGCTCGGGCTTCCTCCTCACTTTCTGATGTCGGAACTGTGGAGGAAAGGCGGGAGAAGCTACTGGTGTTATCTGATGTGAAGGAGGTATAAACAGCCCTGCATCTTCTTTACATTAAAAGTCAGTGTGCTTTTGTCTGTGTATGTTCATACCCGTGTCTATCATGTGTCTGTACTGTATATGTGTGTATCTGTGTCATGCGTCCGTACTATATACGTGCATATGTGTGTATTTGTGTCATGCGTCTGTACTGAATATGTGCATATGTATGTATCTATGTCCCGCGTCTGTACTGTATATGCGGATAGTATGTGTATGTGTCTGTATATGTGCATGTGTGTATCTTTCATGTGTCTGTACTGCATATATACGTATGTGTGTATCTGTGCCATGTGTCTGTATTATTGTTGTGCATATGTGTGGATTTATGTCATGGGCTTATTTGTGTGTATGAGTGTGTGTGTGTGTGTTAGTACTGTTGATATGTATATGCAATGTGCATGTGTGCTTATGTGTAAACTGCGCTCCTGACACACCTTCCGGTTCTGGGCTGTCCGCTCTCCGCTGTTGTCAGCGTGTTCCAATGACCACCGGTCAGCATAGACTCTATATACTGTCTGTGCTGACCATTTTTTTGTGGGAGCAGCATGTCAGTGGATGTTGTGGAAAAACTGACGACTGTGGGAGCGGACGACCCGGAACCGTAAAATGCGGCGGCGGAGGGGGAATCAAAAGTTTGCTATGGGGCCCAGTCATTTCTAGTTACGCCCCTGACTGGGGGTTGACCTGGTACTAATTCCTATTGTACTGTGAGACCACAGCTCCATGGAAAACTTAATAATTGGTTGTGAAGCCACCAAATTGTCATCCACAACACTAACTAAGATAACTAATGAGGTAACTAATGTGGATAAGGCAAGACTATATACACAGCCGTCCGAAAGAGCTGTAAATCACCTTTTAAAATGTACGGGGCAGGAGATTGTTCAGGGTGCTGTACAGATCACACAGGGTCCCAGAAAAATACAGCGGACCTGGTGTCCATAGGAGCAACTCATCCTGGCACAGGTACAGAGCCAGTGGCGGACATACCGCATGTGCGGACGATTCGGCTGCACAGAGACCCTGAGAGGGGCTTGCCGCCCCCTGAGTACCACGGCACTCCGTTGGGAACGTCTCCTTTAGGCATCCCTAGAAGCTGCGGCCGTGCAGCTTCAAGGGATGTCCCTGCAGTGTGATGCTCAGCCCGCCGCAGGGTGAGCGGGCTGAACATAAGGAACAGAATAGAGCAGCAGCAGCTGTCAGCGTCCTACTGTTCTATTCATTGTCACAGGCCGTGGGCACTTTGTGTTTGCAGCCTACGAGATGCCGGGAGCTATTATTTCTGTGGGTGGGGGGCTGTAGACAACTGGGGGCCTTATTACTCTGAGTGGGGGGCAGAACATAGCAGGGGCGTTATCTCTATGGATGGGGGTTGTACACAGCATGGGGCATTATAATTATGGGAGGGGGCTGTACACAGGAAAGGGCATTATTACTGTGGGAGGGAGGGGGACTGTACACAGGAGGGGGCATTATTACTGGGGGGGACAGCATACAGCAGGGGGGGCATTATTATTGTGGGTGGGTGGGGGTGTGCACCAGGTGGGGGTGTGCGTCAGGAAGGAGCTGCTCATGTTCGTCCAGTAGTGTGAGGAGGCAGATCCAAGAAATGACCACCACCTGTGTGAATGGGGCATCTCTACATACAACCAGCAGCAATAGCAGTATGGGCTTTTAAGACAGCAAGCCAATACAAACCATGCCCCCTGTCTGTGTGCTGTCATGCCTGCACTCCCTAATGAGCTACCCAAAAATACAGCACCCCCAGCAGGGGGCATGGCTGCACTCCCTAATGTGTTACACAAAAATACACCACCCGCAGCAGGGTGTATGGCTGCACTCCACAATGTGTTACCTCCAGGAGTGTGCATGCCTGCACTCTCCAATGGGTTACCAAGAAATAGACCCCGCTGGAGAGTGCATGCCTGCTTTTCCCAATCTGTTACTCAAAAATACACCACTCCCCAGTAGGGTACATGGCTGCACTCCCTTATGTGTTACCAAAAAAATACATCCCCCAGCAGAATGCATGGCTGCACTCCTCAATGTGTTACCTAAAAATTCACCACCACCCCAAAGCAGGGGGCATGGCTGCACCCCCCAGTGTGTTAGCCAAAAATACGCTCCCCAGCAGGGTGCATGGCCACGCTCCCCAATGTTTTACCCAAAAATATACCCCCCAGCAGAGTGCATGGCTATACTCCCCAACGTGTTACCCAACAATACACCCCCAGCAAGGTGCATGGCTGTATTCTTATAAAGCACTTTTCTGTCTCCATTACCATGTTAGCATAGAACAACAGTTGTTTACAGCTAACCAGCCAGGAAAGTTTTCCGTGATGATGTCATCAAGGCTGTAATGACATATATAGCCCCCAGACAGGAAAACAAGCAGTTAAGTTGCTGCCAGGCAGCCAACCCGGTGTAGCAGGCCAGATTAACGCCCGTCCAGATTATACCCGGGTATAAAATGGCCTAGGCCAGAGTGTACCCCGGGGTATAAAATAGCCTAGGCCAGAGTATACCCAGGGGTATAAAATAGCCTAGGCCAAACTATACCCCGCCAGGCCAGACTATACCCCGGGGTATAAAATGGCCTAGGCCAGAGTATACCCCGGGGTATAAAATAGCCTAGACCAGAGTATACCCTGGGGTATAAAATAGCCTAGGCCAAACTATACCCGGTGTGTAAAATAGACTAGGCCAAACTACACCCGGTGTGTAAAATAGCCTAGACCAAACTATACCCCAGGGTGTAACATAGCCTAGACCAGAGTATACCCATCCAGGCCAGAATATATCCATCTAATGTCGAACCAGGCTCATTATACCCCGGGGGATAAACTCTATACCTGGGGGTGTAAAACAGCGGAGACCATGCTATATCTCTCAGGGCCATAATGTTATTACTTCACTGGTTTTCTCACCCATGGCCAAGGCCACAGTATACCCAAAGGCATATATTTTCATACCCAGGGGTGTAATATAGCCTAGGCTATACGATAAACCTGGAGACAGTCTAGCCCAGGCCACAATATACCCCGGGGGAAAAACTTTATATTTGGGGGTGTAAAACAAGGCCAGACTATATCCCTCAAAGTTATCATGTCACTGTTTTTTTCAGTTCTGACCCAGGCTACAGTATACCCCAGGGGATATATTCTATACCAGGGGGTGTAAAATAGCCTAGGCCAGAATATATCCCTCCAGGTCATAATGTTATCACTTCACTGTTTTTGTCACTTTATCTCTAATTTGTTGAAAAGTGCGCACATTTTTTTTTTCTATCATACTCGGACACACAGCTGCTTCCTCTTGTTGAGAAATACAGTACAGTGCTTACATTGAACTGACAGTAGGTGGCGCTGTCCCATCACTGCATCATCTGAGGTTTTTATGGGCCGTGCAAAATTGTACTGTTGTTGCGCAAAAATCATCATTAGACGCAAGTGCCTTGATACATCTTGCAAAATTTATTGCACAATTTATGTGTTTTTTGCAGTCCGTTTTTTTTCATCCTTTTTTGCATACCGCCAACGCTGTGAGAAGTTACCTACTTACGCACTACAACTTCCAGCATACCTCCTTAAGCAAAAAGAGGTATGCTGGGGGTTGAAGTGCACAGAGAGGTATGCTGGGAGTAGTAGTGCTCAAGTAGTTATGCTGGGAGTTGTAGTGCACAAGGAGGTACGCTGGGAGCTGTTGTGTCAGGTGGTTGCTGCTGCACAACTGCAACTCCCAGCATACCTCCTTGTGCACTTCAGCTCCCGGCATACCACCCTGTGCACTACAACTCCCAGCATACCTTCTTATATACTACAACTCCCAGCATACCTTCTTATATACTACAACTCCCAGCATACCTCCCTGTGCACAAAAAGGTAGGCTGGGAGTTGTAGTGCAGAAGGAGGTATGCTGGGAATTGTAGTGCACAGGGAGGTATGCAAGGAGTTGTAGTGCACAAGGAGGTATGCTAGGAATTATAGTGCTAGGAATGTATACTGGGGGTTGTGCACAAGGAGCCCTGCCGGGAGGTAGAGGGGAGTTAAAAAGTGTCAAAAAATAAATAAATAAAAAGAGAGAGAGAAAGAGAGAGAGAGAGAAAGAGAGAGAGAGAGAGAGAGAGAGAGAGAGAGAATAAAAGTGCTTTTAAAAATTATTTAAAAAATTCTAATAAAGGTTCTAATAATCCCCCCCTTTTTCCTTTTACAAAAAAAAATGTTAAAAAAAAGAAAAATACATGTATTTGGCATCACTGCATGCCTAATTGCCCAAGCTGTAAAATGTAACAAAAAAGTGATCAAAAAGTCACATAAATAAAAATGTGGTACATGGGGGCGTCATATCCGCAGTCTGGGTAGGGGGCATATATTTGTATTTTTAGGCTGGGTTCACACTACGTATATTTCAGTCAGTATTGTGGTCCTTATATTGCAACCAAAACCAGGAGTGGATTAAAAACACAGAAAGGCTCTGTTCACACAATGTTGAAATTGAGTGGATGGCCGCCATAAAACAGTAAATAACTGCCATTATTTCAATATAACAGCCGTTGTTCTAAAATAACAGCAAATATTTGCCATTAAATGGCGGCCATCCACCCAATTTCAACATTGTGTGAACAGACCCTTTCTGTGTTTTTAAGCCACTCCTGGTTTTGGTTGCAATACTGACTGAAATATACTGACTGAAATATACATATACTGACTGAAATATACGTAGTGTGAACGCAACCTTAAAGCGTAACTGTCATTTCAGGGTAATTTTTCTGAAAACAATAGTCCAGGGTTTTAGGTGCCCAGACAGTCTACAAACAGCTGACCTTCATGTCTCTTCTTCCTGCTCACTCATCTCCCTCGGCCCCTCCCGCCTCTCTAGGAAATAATGGAGACAGCAGAGCCCGTCTTCACTTGCTTCTCTGTAATGAAGACGGATTTGCCTGATAATGCACAGACAAGAAGTGAGGGGAGGAGGCTTAGAAATTGCTTTTTGAGTCCAGAAAGAGGCTTTTTTGCCAAAGAAAACCTTTTACAGAGTTTCTTAAAATCGCTTATACTACTGATTTCTGCAAAACAATATATATATATATATATCTCATTTGAAAAAGAAAGATTGAGTATATTATAGGTCAGGCTTACTGTGGCATTTAGATGGCTAAAAGCCATGTGCCAGTTCCTTCCGGTGTCCAAACAGCCTCAGTGGGTACAGACTTGCTGTAATGTCATCCATGGGGCCATCTGAGGCCTCTGAGGCTACAATGACTCTACACTGGTTGTATTCTGCCATGGTTTTCTATCACATATATATATCCAAGTGTAGAGTCAGTCCTGGTGGGATCAGTCTCACCAATGAAGTTGTATTTTGTCTCTCAAGAAAAACCAACAAGTCCTGAAGCAAAGTGAAGCCGCCATGATACTGATTGTAATACATATCTCTATAGCCCAATCATGGTATCACTCACTGATCACATGACCGTTGCCGGGCATGCGGCCAGGGCAGGTGTGATGTTATCTGTGACTGTTGCTAAGCGACAGAGAGAGCTGTCTGCTGGACCAAGGCAGAGCCGGAGAAACAAGGAGACCTCCATGGAGAGCCCAAACAGGCGACAGGCCAAGAAGAGGCACATCCTGGATTCTGCAGTGGAGGAGAAGAAGCCACCAATCAAGATCCAGAAGAAAGAAGAAAAGCAGGACGACCAGGCCGGCTCAGGTACACCGGTGTAAAGTAGAATTGTCTTAGTTTCCCCTAGCAACCAATCAGATTCCACCCTTCATTGCTCACAGATTCTTTGAAAAATGAAAGGTGGAATCTGATTGGTTGCTAGGGGCAACTAAGGCAATTCTACTTTACACCAGTCTGATAAATCTCCCCCTCATATATTTATATGCATGGGACATACGGAGGTTATCATGTACTCAGCACATTATGGCTATGTTCCCACTACGGGATCATAGCTGGGAATGCCGGCTTTCTCATAATATTGACAGCCGCAAATAATGAGCTGAGCTCCTGTCACTGTCCGATCGGGACCACCACAGTGTGACTGCTGGGGTTACGATCGTTCTTAATGTTGGAAGTATCTTACCTTCCTCCCGGCAGTCAGATGGGCGATCATTGCATAGAGTCTGCCACAGGCTGGCTCTATGCAATGATCACAGATAACACTTATCAATGCTATGCTATGGCATAGCAACAATAAGTATTAGATATGTAATGTAAAAATGTTTTATATTTTAAAAAAAATTAATAAAAAGTACATAATATGTCCCATCTAAAAAAATGGGATATTAATAAAAACTAGAGATCAAGGCGCAAAAAAGGACACCCCATACAGTTCCATAGGTGAAAAAATAAAAGCGCTACAAGAGTCACAACAGGGCCAATTTAATCACACCTATTTGCAAAAAAAAAAAAAAAAAAATCTTAGGGGGAGATTTATCAAACATGGTGTAAAGTGAAACTGGCTCAGTTGCCCCTAGCAACCAGTCAGATTCCACCTTTCATTCCTCACAGACTGTTTGGAAAACGAAAGGTGGAATCTGATTGGTTGCTAGGCGCAACTGAGCCAGTTTCACTTTACACCATGTTTGATAAATCTCCCCCTTACTGTTAAAAAATAGCACAACATTAGAAAAGCTAGAAACTGCATATCGCTGTATTCAGTCCGACCTACAGAATATAAATACCACGTCAGTTTTACCAAAAAGTGCATTACATAAATGCAGAACCCCCACCCCCAACCCCCAGAAGAAGAAAAAATAATAATTTGCGGAAATGTATTTTTTCCCCAAATTTCACAGCATAAATAATATTGTGGTGGTGGCTCCATTAATTTTATGGTAGATTGAAAGACGCCATTACAAAGTACACTCATTTCTGGTTATATACATAGATATAAAAGTAAAAGAGTTAAAAAGACAAAAACACAAAAAAATGTAAAATTGTAACAGAGACACAGAGACGATTTCCTCCCTACTATCGATGGCATACCAGGTGGAGATTGAGAGCACCAACCCCTTTCAGGGAGCCGCTTTCCTCCCTTTTCCTGAGGGTGGCGCACCAGGTAGAGATTGAGAGCAGCAGCCCCTTTCAGGGAGCTGATTTCCTCCCTTCTCCCATCGGTGGGGATTGAGAGCAGCAGCCCCTTTTCAAGGAGTCGCTTTCCTCCCTTCTCCCATCGGTGGGGATTGAGAGGAGCAGCACCTTTCAGGGAGCTGCTTTCCTCCCTTCTCCTATCGATGCTACACCAGGTGCGGATTGAGAGGTGCAGCTCCTTTCAGGGAGCCGCTCTCCTCCGGTGGAGATTGCGAGGAGCAGCCCCTTTCAGGGAGCCGCTTTCCTCCCTTCTCATATCGACGCGACACCAGGTGGGGATTGAGAGGAGCAGCCCCTTTTCAAGGAGTCGCTTTCCTCCCTTCTCCCATCGGTGGGGATTGAGAGGAGCAGCACCTTTCAGGGAGCTGCTTTCCTCCCTTCTCCTATCGACGCTACACCAGGTGCGGATTGAGAGGTGCAGCTCCTTTCAGGGAGCCGCTCTCCTCCGGTGGAGATTGCGAGGAGCAGCCCCTTTCAGGGAGCCGCTTTCCTCCCTTCTCATATCGACGCGACACCAGATGGGGATTGAGAGGAGAAGCCCCTTTTCAGGAAGCCGCTTTCCTCCCTTCTCCCATCGGTGGGGATTGAGAGGAGCAGCACCTTTCAGGGAGCTGCTTTCCTCCCTTCTCCTATCGACGCTACACCAGGTGCGGATTGAGAGGTGCAGCTCCCTTCAGAAAGCCGCTCTCCTCCGGTGGAGATTGCGAGGAGCAGCCCCTTTTAGGGAGCCGCTTTCCTCCCTTCTCATATCGACGCGACACCAGATGGGGATTGAGAGGAGAAGCCCCTTTTCAGGAAGCCGCTTTCCTCCCTTCTCCCATCGGTGGGGATTGAGAGGAGCAGCACCTTTCAGGGAGCTGCTTTCCTCCCTTCTCCTATCGACGCTACACCAGGTGCGGATTGAGAGGTGCAGCTCCCTTCAGGAAGCCGCTCTCCTCCGGTGGAGATTGCCAGGAGCAGCCCCTTTTAGGGAGCCGCTTTCCTCCCTTCTCATATCGACGCGACACCAGATGGGGATTGAGAGGAGAAGCCCCTTTTCAGGAAGCCGCTTTCCTCCCTTCTCCCATCGGTGGGGATTGAGAGGAGCAGCACCTTTCAGGGAGCTGCTTTCCTCCCTTCTCCTATCGACGCTACACCAGGTGCGGATTGAGAGGTGCAGCTCCCTTCAGGGAGCCGCTCTCCTCCGGTGGAGATTGCGAGGAGCAGCCCCTTTTAGGGAGCCGCTTTCCTCCCTTCTCATATCGACGCGACACCAGTTGGGGTTGAGAGGACAAGCCCCTTTTCAGGAAGCCGCTTTCCTCACTTCTCCCATCGGTGGGGATTGAGAGGAGCAGCACCTTTCAGGGAGCCGATCTCTTCTCTTTTCTGCCATCGGTGGGGATTGAGAGGAGGCTCCCCAAAAGGGGCTGCTCCTCTCAATCTCTACCTAGTGCGCCGCCCTTAGGAAAAGGAAGGCGAGTGGCTCTCCAAAAGGGGCTGAATCTCCACCTGTTATGCCATCAATAGAAGGGGAAAAAAAGTGGCTCCCCGAAAGGGGCTGCTTTTCTCAATCTTCATCTGGTACACCCCCCTTAGGAAAATAAAGGAAAATGGCTCCCCAAAAGGGGCTACTCCTCTCAATCACCTCCTGGTGTGCCTTCGATAAGAGAAAGGAGGAAAGTGGCTCCCATAAAGGGCCTGCTCCTCTCAATCTCTATCAAAGGCACAACAAGTGGAGATTCAGAGGAGCAGCCCCTTTTGGGGAGCCATTTTCCTTCCTTTGACTAAGAGCGGTGCACCAGGAGGACACTGAGAGAAGCAGCCCCTTTTGGGGAGCCACTTTACTTCATTTTCCCAAAAGATATCATAAAGCTTGGCCTGTGCCCCCAACACCCCATAAACTAAATTCTTTTTCCCTATAGTGACTACAAATAATACATTCTTTCACCCAATTTTGTTATACAATCACATGGGTGCAGTTTTTATCTATTATTTAATCCCACCTGCAGCACTTCTGCCCTCAGGTGGGTCCCTACACTAACACTGCATATGTATAACAGGATCCATTGGGTGGCATTGGGGAGCTTTATCACCAGCAATGTGCTTTTACATCATGCATCCTGTTAGAAATAGTCTTAGTGTAGGGACCCATCTGAATGAGGTCGCCTTGACGTGGCAGATGGGCTCGCACAATGTGATCAGATTGTGCGCTAAGAACCTCACACTGTATAGAGCCTAGATGACAAAGGTCCTAAAGGGTTAATAAAGCTAAAGTGCCGTGAACAAGCTGCAGTGTTCCACATTGTAATATACTGGGGACAGGGACGTAACTATCACAGTAGCAGCCACAGTGGCTGCTATGGGGCCCGGGGCATCAGGGGGCCCAGCAGGGCCACAATCAGGACAGCGTCAGAGAGATCACAGGGGCTGGTCCTGGACAGATTCCTGCACCTCCGGCCTCCCTGTATTGGATATGCTCGGCCACTAACTGTGTGCTCCTGCCTGTCATGCCGCCCACAGCCTTCCCACGGTAAGCTGGATAAGCACCCAGCTTACAGTATGGAGACAGTGATTCTGACAGACAAGAGAAGCAAGGCCCCCTCCCCTGCACCCCTGGGTCTCTCCCCCACCTCCTGACTAGGAGCTCAGGCTTCCTCCTCACTTTCTGATGTCGGAACTGTGGAGGAAAGGCGGGAGAAGCTACTGGTGTTATCTGATGTGAAGGAGGTATAAACAGCCCTGCATCTTCCTTACATTAAAAGTCAGTGTGCTTTTGTCTGTGTATGTTCATACCCGTGTCTATACTGTATATGTGTGTATCTGTGTCATGCGTCCATACTATATACGTGCATATGTGTGTATTTGTGTCATGCGTCTGTACTGAATATGTGCATACGTATGTATCTATGTCACGCGTCTGTACTGTTTATGTGGATAGTATGTGTATGTGTCTGTATATGTGCATGTGTGTATCTTTCATGTGTCTGTACTGCATATATACGTATGTGTGTATCTGTGCCATGTGTCTGCATTATTGTTGTGGATATGTGTGGATTTAAGCCTATCTCACACACAGGTAGAATCGATGAAAGACTGTTTACACAAAGCGATCTGTGAATTTTTAGCGAATGACCAACGACGATTGGAGAACATGTTGAAAGATCAAAATGAACGATCTCTCGCTCGTCGCTTGATTGTTCACTGTGTTTACATGAGCCGATTATCGCTCAAATGCGTTCATTATAGCGAAAATTCGAACAATAATCGTTCCGTGTCAACGCAGCATTATATTGCATAATTAAACCCCATATGGGATTCGATCTCATTATGTGTTACCTGTAAAGCCTTTCCCAAAGCTGGTTTCTAAAATTTTTCCTTATTAGGCTGGGTTCACACTGCGTTTTTGCTGTCCGTTTAACATGTAAGTTTAAGGAAAACAAACGTGACAAACATGCTTTTTTATGCCATACTGCTGAATCTGTTTTCTATTGACATTATTACATAAAAACAGAAGTGGATTCTTTTTTCTTTTTCCTTTGTTTTTCCCCCGACCTACACAAAAACTTGGTTTACCATGTTTTTCTGTATGTTAAAATTTAAACGTAGTGAAACGGATGAAAAGTCACCCAGCCATACTCAAAGCAGCAATTGATCTCTTTCTTGGCCCAGAACATGACTCCCATAATAAGCACGAAGTATGCTTGCTGCCTGATACAAGCCGTTTTTAGCTGTTTTATATGTTTAAACAGGAGAATTTTGCTTTTCATCTTATTTTAACATTTTAAAATAAGTATATCTGTGCCATCTTTGTTTATATTTCATCATCTATTGTGAACCTAATTTTTTTTTCTTTTTATATTTTTATAAATTGTATACAGGAAACTAAGCTTCAAAGGAAAGAATGGCTCCAGTACTGGAAACTGAAAGGAATCTTCTTATAAGCATCTCTTTTACTTACTGGTTTAGGCTGGGTTCACACTACGTATATTTCAGTCAGTATTGTGGTCCTCATATTGCAACCAAAACCAGGAGTGGATTAAAAACACAGAAAGGATCTGTTCACACAATGGTGAAATTGAGTGGATGGCCGCCATATAACAGTAAATAACTGCCATTATTTCAATATAACAGCCGTTGTTTTAAAATAACAGCAAATATTTGCCATTAAATGGCGGTCATCCACTCAATTTCAACATTGTGTGAACAGATCCTGTGTTTTCAATCCACTCCTGGTTTTGGTTGCAATATGAGGACCACAATACTAACTGAAATATACGTAGTGTGAACCCAGCCTTAAAATATTGTTTTTCTAGAGCATCCCTAGTTGTTATGTCATCAGTGTTAATATTTTGCCAAGAAGTGTAAGCAGCACATACAGTTGACAGTTTCCTAGTTTCAAACATTATGCTGTTAGTTCTTTAATATTTGTAAATGTTCATATATTATTTTAAAAAAAATTCCATACAGAATTTAAAAAATAATAAATAGCCAAATGCTAGCTAAACAGAAGTAAGAGTAATTAACATAGTTTGGTAATTGCTTCTTATATTTAGAGGTATGGCCACATTTCTGACTACAGGAAAGGCAGCCATATTGATCAGTGGAGGCTAATAGCGGACAAACTTTAATTCGGTTGCTGCATTCTAAATGACAGTTTTACTACAGATACTGGACAGTTAAGCATACCTATATATTTAAAAACTTTTAACATGTCATTTGAACGTGTTGTTAAATCTGTTGTCCAGGATACACAGCTACTCACTTATAAAAACGGCGCTACGCCTGTCTTAAGGTTGCGTGTGGTATTACAATTCAGCTCCATTCACTTTAAGGGTGCCTTCACACACACCGGATCCGCAACAGATCCGCAGGTGCAGATTTGATGTTGTGATGAGTTATTTAGATCAAATCTGCTGCGGATCTGCTGCAATACGGTGTGTGAAGCTACCCTTAAGCAACTCTGGACCCACAATCTAACCCCCCCCCCCAAACCACTTGTAACCTCAGATAGCTGCTTTTAATCCAAGATCTGTCCTGGCGTCCGTTCGGCAGGTGATGCAATCGTTGTCCTAAAAAAAAATTACTTTTAAACTTGCAGCCCCGTGCCCAGTGGCCAGGGCTTAGATTGTGTATGCATTAGGCTTGCACCACCCCTCCGTCCCTCCTCCCCACCCTTTTCATCATTAGAAATGCCACTGGAACATTTTCTCCATGCTGAACATTGCACAGGTGCCTTAAAGGAGACCTGTCACCCCCCGTGCCGGGGTGACAGGCTCCCGACCCCCGTTACAGCCCCCTATACTCACCTGATCCCGCGTGCGCTCACAGGAGAGTCCGATGCCCATAGAGAATGAATAGGGAGTCCGATGCTCCGTCATTCTCTATGGGCATCGGACTCTTTTGCGAGCGCGCGCGCCGGGCTTCGGGCGCTCATATCTCCGTGACCCGACCGACTCAGGAAGCGTGACCCGGCGGGATCAGGTGAGTATAGGGGGCTGTAACGGGGGGTTGGGAGCCTGTCACCCCGGCACGGGGGGTGACAGGTCCTCTTTAACGATCCAGCCCATGTGCCGTGCTGACACAGGTGATGAACAGGAGACAATCTGCCTGGAGCATTCCTAATGATGGGGAGGAGGTACTGAGAGGTTGTGCCAGCCTAATGCATACACAATCTAGGCCACGACCGTTGGGCACAGGGCTGCCTGTTTAAAAGTTGCTTTTTAGGACAATAACTGCATCACCTGCCGAACGGACCCCAGGACAGATCTTGGATTAAAAGCAGCTATCTGATGGTACAAGCGGTTTGGGGGGGAACAGATTGTGGATACAGAGTCACTTTAATTGACTGAGCTGCAAGCCCTCACCCAAACTGAGGACAAGAGTGATGCTGCTTTTGGAAGGAAGCAACTGTTGATTGCTAAATATTGCCAGAAGAAGCGCACGGTTGCGCACTTTGCTCACTGGCGGAGATGAAAGCAACTTGAGCAAGCTGGGTCCAATAATTCGGCAATTGAATACCAGTGGCTGAAGAAGTTGGATGCAGCCCTATGGAGTCTAGAAAACATACATACAGCCATAGGCTGTATCCATGTTTTCAAGACAGCCTTAGGGCTGCAATCAACTTCTTCATCCACCGGTATTCAAATGTCAAATAATTGGACTTGAGCATGCTCGAGTTGCGCTCATCTGTACTCCCTGGCTGCCTTGGGAAGTCTTTGGAACCTGTCTCCTGCAATGAGTCAGATTGTGCATCAAGCTGGGGTGTGAAGCGCAGCGGTGCCCTGCTCCTGGGTGTATCTGTAGATCAGTAGTGACAGTAACACTTTAAATCCTAACTCTACATAAAAACTGGTGATCCATAATAGTGCACATTTGTCAGCTGTTAGAAGTAAACATATAGGGCCTGTAGTAGACAAGAAGGGAGGGCACCACAAAAAAATATCAAAAGAAGCAGGGGTGCTACAGCACTATATGCTAAGCTATAAATGTCGGAGAAAAAAGAAAGTACTGAACCAGCACACCCAATATAGTATATCAAAAGAATCAAGTTTATTAGAGTACAGACACAAATATAAAAACATTTAAAAACAAGTACATATAGTGCATTCCATAATAAGTAACACTAAAATCCTCGTCCACTGAATGGCAGCCAGTAAGCTGCCCAACTCCCACAATAAGGGAGAAAGAGGGATAATCAGTTGCTGTATGTAGAGGCAAAGTGCAGACAGTGCAAAATAAGGTTCACAAATGCATGATGAACTGCCACCTTCCCCTATAAACAGACCGGCTAAAGTACAAACATGTGCCAGCCCCGCTAAAGAGGGGACTAAAAATACAACCTGTACCGCAGCCAATGCCGAGTGGACCACTCGGCATTGGCTGCGGTACAGGTTGTATTTTTAGTCCCCTCTTTAGCGGGGCTGGCACATGTTTGTACTTTAGCCGGTCTGTTTATAGGGGAAGGTGGCAGTTCATCATGCATTTGTGAACCTTATTTTGCACTGTCTGCACTTTGCCTCTACATACAGCAACTGATTATCCCTCTTTCTCCCTTATTGTGGGAGTTGGGCAGCTTACTGGCTGCCATTCAGTGGACGAGGATTTTAGTGTTACTTATTATGGAATGCACTATATGTACTTGTTTTTAAATGTTTTTATATTTGTGTCTGTACTCTAATAAACTTGATTCTTTTGATATACTATATTGGGTGTGCTGGTTCAGTACTTTCTTTTTTCTCCGACATTTATAACATATAGGGCCTGACATGTGACACAGACAGCTCAGTGCAGGTTTTAAAGCGGCACTATCAGCAGGTTCAGGCCAGTGAACTTGCTGATATGCGTCAGCCGCTATTTACCTTAGGGTAAATGCCGCTGTTTGTACTCATGTGGGGTCCGGTACTGTGCCGATATTAGCTAATTACTGATATGCTAATAAGCGGCTTCCGAGCATTTGGGGCTTCCTCGTCAGCCGGAGCACCCGCTCGGCCCGCCTAGCCTGCCCTCCCACTATGCATATTCATATATACATAGTTAGGCTGCTTGTTACAGGATGATCCCTGCACATGCACAGTAACAAGCGGCCTAACTATGCATATATGAATTTGCATAGTGGGAGGGCAGGCTAGGCGGGCCGAGCGGATGCTCCGGGCTGACAGGGACACCCCAAATGCTCGGAAGCCGCTTATTAGCATATCAGTAATTAGCTAATATCGGCACAGTATCGGACCCCACATGAGTATAAACAGAGGCACTGCGGTCCTAAGGTAAATAGCGTCTGACGCATATCAGCAGGTTCACTGGCCTGAACCTGCTGATAGTGCCGCTTTAAGCATTTTCATGTATAATTGTTCATCATATATTTGGTCATTTTGTCTTTTGTTATTTAAATGTTGAATTTGTTGAATTTATTAAAAACAAATGTTGTTTTTTTTTTCTTTGTTTGTCACTTTCTAACCATGATGGGTATGGTTTACACACGTTAAATGTTTAAATAAATATTTGTGTGTGTGTGTGTTGTATCTGTTGTGATTAGAGATGAGCAAACCTCAAGCATGCTCGAGTCGATCCGAACCCGAACTTTCGGCATGTGATTAGCGGTGGCTGCTGAAGTTGGATAAAGCCCTAAGGCTATGTGGAAAACACGGATATAGTCATTGGCTGCATCCATGTTTTCCAGACAACCTTAGAGCTTTATCCAAGGTCAGCAGCCCCCGCTAATCAGATACCAAACGTTCGGGTTCGGATCGACTCGGACCCGGTTCGCTCATCTCTAGTTGTGATGCTGCATAAATCCTATCTCTACCTGAAGCAAAAACATTTCTTTATGTTGGCCTATTAGTCACTTTCTTCACTCCTGTGCTAATCAGTTTTGAGTTCTCCAATCATGGAGATAAAAACATTGGAAAACACAGCAGACCATCTCTGATCATCCAGTTATTTTGACAAAGGGTTGTTAAATTGCCTAGAAATGTGCTCGTCCGCCTGTTACGCAGGAGACCGGGACAGAACCCACCCTACCCCTTAGTAAAGCTTGTGATGCTTACCCTCTCCTGTTGACGTTCCTGATGCTGTTCGAGTTGCTGAGAAAAACCCACCGCTTGTCTCTGTTCTCATTATGCCAATGAGCAGAGAGGAGTCAGGTGTCCATAAGAAATTACTGAGTGGTGGACAGAAGGGCACTGGACTCTTTCCAACGCGAACAGCATCTGGACCATCACCAGAAGGAAAGGGTAAGTATCAAAGTTTTACACCACAGGCACCAAGAAATAAGCTGCACCACAGGTAATCTAAATGTAGATATAACCACTAGCGGATACCTGCCGGGTCGGCCACATCAGTGGTGCTAACTTACCAGTCGATATATTCAAAAAAGTTGATTCTAAATCTGCAATTCCTATCCTTTTACATACTTGCATTCCTTTGCTATTAGCCCACAAACAAATGAGTCTAAATAGTCCTCTCCATAATATTCTTGAGCTAAGGAGTCCTCTCTATGCATCAACATGCCAAGTTTGCAGCCCTACAGCTTGGAAATGCAAAAGAGTAGAAAAATCAAAATTACAGATTTGGAATCAGCATTGTCTATCCGATTTACATTAAGTTTAGGAGTTGAGGGAGGTGGGTTGACAGTGACAAAGTCCCTTTACGCCTGTCAAAACCAACAGAGAGAGTTGTGATTTGGCATTACTGGTCAGTCCAACACACTTATAAGGGGGCACTCAAGCCACAAATGACGAGGATAAATCAATAGCGACAACGATGGTGCTCAACTGAAGGAATAGCAGTCCAACCAAAGTATCCAACCATAGTAAACAGAAGCGGCACTCACCAGTAACTGTCATCTTCTTACTTTATTGTAGAAAGCACAATAAATTCCTAACTGAAACAATTGAAGGTGAGAAAGGACAAACAAACACATACCAGCCATGGCCATTTTGCGTTAGTTTAGGTGTTGAGGGAGATGGGTTGAAGATGACAAAGTCCCTTTAAGCCTGCATCCAGCATACATCTGCAAAAAAAGGAAAAAAAAATACCTGCCTGACCGGTGGGAAGTGGGGCGCAGTAGAAGGAACACACTGTGCCCTCTCAATGTAATAGTGCCACACACTGTGCCCTCCCAATGTAATAGTGCCACACACTGTGCCGTCTCAATGTAATAGTGCCACACTCTGTGCCCTCTCAATGTAATAACACCACACACTGTGCCGTCTCAATGTAATAGCACCATACACTGTGCCCTTCCAATGTAATAGTGCCACACACTGTGCCGTCTCAATGTAATAGTGCCACACACTGTGCCCTCTCAATGTAATAACACCACACACTGTGCCCTCCCAATGTAATAGCACCACACACTGTGCCCTCCAATGTAATAGTGCAACATACATACTGTGCCCTCCCAATGTAATAGTGCCACATAGTGTGCCCTCCCAATGTAATAGTGCCACACACTGTGCCCTCCCAATGTAATAGTGCCACACACTGTGCCCTCCCCATGTTATAGTGCCACACACTGTGCCCTCTTAATGTTTTAGTGCCACACACTGTGCTCTGATGCTGTACTGTGCACACAGGATGGCTCCCTGCCCTTCTAGGCTCAGCTGTCCGCCAGTATTCTCAGGTATCCTCTGGGTCCTGGTGTCCTCCCCCTTGCTATAAGAAGATATGTGAGCTGTGTAATAGAGAGGGAGGGGAAGCCCAGTAGAGAGGAGAAGGGGCCATTCACGCTTGTGCCCCAACCCCAGCCAGCTGACAGGTATGTAAATTAGCAGGGGCGGGGAGATTATCAGGTGGTGTGGCTGCTTCCTGCAGTGTACTGGATGTGTAACATCCTTCTGCAGCCAGTAGAGGAAGCCTGCTGTGCAGAGGAAGACCTGGTGGGCAGAGGACAGCGGCCATAGTGGGGAACACCCCATCTGGTATGGGCAGTCCAGCCCTGGTGTGTGGCTGCTGAGGATATGTGGTGCCAATGTGACCAATTACTTGCTAGGTGGTGATGTGTGATGCCACGTTTATGGTGGTTGGTCGGTGGAGTATAGCTCAGCCGCTTAGGATGTTGTAACGCCAGTGCTAACTCAGCACACAGATGTTATGGTATACCTGCTTTTAGTGTTTGGCTGGCTATACTGTTCCCTAGTGGTCGGTGACCTGCCGGGCTGTGATGGGTCTCTTGGGCTCTTATTATGGTGGTCCGGAGTGGAGATGTGACCCACCCAGACTGTCGGTACCGCCACCCACAGAAAGGGGAGATGACCCAAGGATGTTGTAGCCTGTGTGTTGGTGCTGGTGCAATGTTCCCAGTAGAATAAATAAACTTTTCTTTACTGGCAAGTCTCTCATAATACAGATGGATAATACGTGACTGATACAGACTTGGTTTCACTGGATCTGTACCAAGAGTTGCTGAGGTAGAGAGTAGAATAATAGTCCTGGCTGGCTTGGTTGCGTGCTGAGAATTAGTAGTGTGCTCTGCTGCAACTTTAGCAGAAGAGTACTTGAAAGAAGAATACTTGTGCCCGTGTTTGGAACTTTGTTGCTATAAACCACCTTCTGCCCCATAATGTCGAGTTACCCGTCCTACAAGGGTGACACAAGCCCTAGTCTTGGTTACCTGGATTGACCTAAGTGTACAAAATTAGCCGTTATCACCTGCACTGTGAGATAGAGTACGTAGACCTTTGCGGTAGCTTTGCTCTATCTGGATCAGTTCCTCAGTCTAGGATACTGTCCTGCACTTTTAGAGATGTTCTCGGTGTAGGCTGGGGTGTTCTCTGACTTTTCCTCCCTTTAAGTGTTTAGCACTACATTTTGGCTATACGTGTTGCTTTAAGAAAGAGAGTGTCTGTGTTCTCCATACGGGTCTGTACACTACAGCTGGTCTGTCTGGGACAGGGAACCTGGCTGAGCCAGGCTCCTGGCTAAGCTCAGCAAGGATCTCCGTGTCTTGCTTCACTGAGAATCAAAGAGAAGCTGACTAAGTGTGGACCTACACTTCCTCTCCCCATGTGACTACTTCCTACAGGGTGTATGTAACAACCTCTGTGAGTGGTGGAGAAGAGAGTGCATTGAAGAGAAAAGGATACAGATAGGTAGAGAAAGAACAGCATCTTTCATATGTGTACAGAACCACAATATACTATACAATACAGTAACCCTTGAATGACTGCAGCTGTGCAATTTATACAGGAATATACATACTACTGACATCTAGTGGCAAAAGTTATACATAACTTCATCATCACTTTACTTTCAAAGTACAAGGCTTTTGAGAGGGGTGTTCAGACTAGAAACACCCGTGGTGGGATACCACAGATAGAATGCCAGGGCTGCTTTTCTAGTTACAGTCCAGCCCTGGGATTGATCTGTAGTAAAAATTATGGAAACTCTTCTAAAAAAAGAAGATAATGGATCACCTGAGAATCAACAATTTGATGGATCCAAACCAGCATGGCTTTACTGTGGGCAGATCATGGCAGACTAATCTCATTGATTTCTTTGATTGTCACAAAAGTGTTGGATGAAGGTGGCGCCGTGGATATCGCCTATCTGGACTTCAGCAAAGCTTTTCATACAGTTCCCCATAAAGAGCTGATAGAGAAGTTGGAGAAAATTGGACTTAATCCCTGGATCGTTCAGTGGATTTGTGGTTGGCTTAAGGATAGATATCAGAGGGTTGTTGTTAATGGTGCATATTCAGAGCAGAGATTAGTTACAAGTGGTGTGCCACAAGGGTCTGTTCTGTGTCCTATTCTTTTTAATATGTTTGTAAGTGACATAGGAGAAGGTTTGGTAGGTAAAGTTTGTCAGTTTGCTGACGACACAAAAGTGTGCAATAGGGTTGATATTCCTGGAGGTGTCGGTATTATGGAAAATGATTTAGCTTTGCTAGATAAGTGGTCCAAACAGTGGAAATTGAAGTTCAATGTTTCCTAATGTAAAATAATGCACTTGGGGAGGAGGAATCCTCTATCCAAGTATCACATCGGCAGTACTGTGTTGGAAAAGACTTCAGAAGAGAAGGATTTACAGGTAGTGATTTCTGACAGCCTTAAAATGAATCACCAGTGCAACCAGGCGGTGGGGAAAACAAATCACATGCTGGGCTGTATAACTAGAGGTAAAACCAGTAGGAAGAGAGAGGTTGTGATCCCACTGTATAGAGCTCTGGTGAGGCCACATCTGGAATACTGTGTCCAGTTCTGGAGACCTCACCTATAAAAGAACATTGATAAAATAGAACGGGTCCAAAGACGGGCTACAAAAATGGTAGAGGGTGTGAGGCATAAACCATATCCGGAAAGACTTTAGGATTTTAATTTGTATTGTCTGGAGAAAAGAAGGGAAAGGGGGGACATGAGTTAAACATTTAAGTATGTTAAAGGACTAAATAAGGTTCAGAAGGGAAGTGTTTTTAGTAAAAAATAAAAAAAAAACTAAGCTCAAGAACAAGAAGACACAGTGAGAGGTTAGTTGGGGGAAAGATCAGAAGCAATGTGAGAAAATATTACTTTACTGAAAGAATAGTAGATACTTGGAACAAACTTCCAGCAGATGTGGTTGGTAAATCTACAATATCTATTATTTAATCCCACCTGCAGCACTTCTGCCCTCAGGTGGGTCCCTACACTAACACTGCATATGTATAACAGGATCCATTGGGTGGCATTGGGGAGCTTTATCACCAGCAATGTGCTTTTACATCATGCATCCTGTTAGAAATAGTCTTAGTGTAGGGACCCATCTGAATGAGGTTGCCTTGACGTGGCAGATGGGCTCGCACAATGTGATCAGATCCCTGAGACCGTGACTACTCATTTTACTCCCCACTGCGTGACACCTATTCTAGGCTAGACTATTTCCTTTTGAAACACGGCCACCTGTCCTTGCTCAACGGGACAGCGATTGATACCATGACATTTTCAGACCATGCCATAGTATCCCAGAACCATATCCTACGCAATGGCAGTGGCACGTTAATTCATCTCTGCTCCAGGACGTAGTAGTCCTAGCGGACCTTAAACAGTCCTTGACTGAATATTTCAGTACTATTAGCGGTGGGGAGACCTCGGCTATGGTGGTATGGAAGGCGCACAAGTGCGTGGCTAGAGGCATACTGGGGAAACACAGGGCACCCCTTAAATGGGAAAAAGCTGCTAAAACAGATCTAGAATTGGCTCACAAGTCCACCCCCACAGATGATCTTAAGGGGAGGTCGCTGTGCGCCCCCGCAATTCCCTTCACACTCATCTCCTCAACAAAGCAAAGGCCACTTCTATGAGTTCAGGAACAAGTGCGGACGGACTCTCGTTACGAGCCTGACGTGCATGGACCTATGTCCCTGAGTTACTGAGTCAGGGAGACGGGAACACTTTGCGGCTGGCACTGCATTCCGAAACTTCTACTCAGGGGCGTAGCTAGGATTCATGGGGCCCCATAGCAAAAAACTGTACGGGGCCCTATGAATCCTGTACGCTCCCCTACCACCCCCCCCCCCCCCTTGCCAAACACAGACAATGACGCACATATACACACACAGAGGCACCAATAACATATATACAGATACGCCACTGACATACACACATTTACATTAGAATGTGATTACACTAGTGCTGATGTATACACCATGAATAGACTGTACACAGGAAAATCATCAGTGTAATAATAAATACTCAACCAGAAATAAAAGAAAATGCAGCAGATATCAGTGGTGGGTTCTTTTATTAGAGCCCAGCATTAATAGAAGCTGCTGCAGAACATCATTGGGGGCAAACCTGTCAATCACTTGAGACACTACTGACATACACAAACACACACATATACACCAGTGCTACAGACATTGCTGACATACACACACATATAGCCACAGATACATACACATACTGACATATAAATATATACACAGATACATATATACACTCACTGACATATACATATATCCACAGATACACATATACACTCACTGACACACATACACAGCACTTACAGTTCCCAGGCTTCCCCCTCCTCCTTCTGTAGTCCGGGCTGATCTTCACATAGAAGTATTCAGGACCTTTGGGTCATGTGACCCAAAGGTCCTTCATTCCTCTCCTGTGCCTTGCAGGAACTGGCAGGTCCTGCTCCTCTGTTCAGCCCGCTCACCCGGCACTACAGTGAGGGGGCTGAACAGTGCAGTGGGGGTCCCTCTTCCTCTCTGGACACCTGGGGGTACAGTGGTCGGTACCTACCATGAAGGCTTCCTCGGGCCCCCTTCCTGCAGGGGCCCCATAGCAGTCGCCTTCCCTGCCTTCATGGTAGCTACGCCACTGCTTCTACTCTATACTTCACAGACCAGACTAATCCTCTCACGCTCAGTCACGCCTTTAAGTCCCGCATCACGGAATACTTAGCCCGATCTGGCCTCCCGCGCCTCCCTGAGATAGCCCTTTCCTCTATGGAAGAGCCTCTCTCAGACACAGAGCTCCACGCTGCCCTTAAGGTGTCTAAGACTGGGAAGGCACCAGGACCTGATGGCTTCTCCCTAGGTTACTATAAAAAGCTGGAGCCCCTACTCACCCCCCACTTCCTGGAGGCATTCAATTCGCTCACAGAGGGCAATCCACTCCCCACTGACACCATTCGGGCAGTCATTTCGGTCATCCCTAAAGAGGGCAAAGATCTCTCCCTATGTGCCAACTATAGACCAATATCTCTGCTAAATGTTGACCTGAAGCTATTTGCAAAGATACTGGCCTCTAGATTGTCCCCCTTCTGTGGGGACGTTGTTCACCTGGACCAAACAGGATTCCTGGCGGGGCGTGAGGCCTGGGACAACACCATCCTTGCAGATGACCTGGTCCACCATGCCTTATTTCTGCGTACCCCTCTAATGCTTCTCTCTACTGACGCTGAGAAGGCATTTGACCGGTTCAACTGGAAGAGACCTTGCGGGCCTTGGGTTTGGCTCCTAATTTCCTGACTGTGATATTGGCCCTTTACTACAACCCCTCCGCTACAGGTCGGGTGAACAGTGTCCTCTCGGACCGATTCTCCATTCACATCGGTACGAGATAAGGATATCCCCCTTCTTCCCTCATCTTTATTTTGACTCTGGAGCCCTTCCTAAGGATTGTGCGGGAGGCTGCGAATATTGGAGGACTGCGAGTGGGGAATACCGTCTACAAAGTAGCTGCATATGCGGCTGGCTTGTTGTTTTTCATCTCTACGCCTTTAGTCACACTGCCAGTTCTTATGAGAGAATTGTAAATCTTTGCCTCACTTTCTAACTCTAATTTTACAAAGTCAGAGGCATTTAATATTTCATTACCTACTGAGATGATATCGTCACTTCGCTCCTTCTTCAGGTTCCGTTGGGCACCTAAAGCGCTCAAATACCTAGGTGTTTATCTCACTGCTCACCCAAAGGATCTTTTTTCCACTAACTTCACATGGTTTGGTAGGTGTGCCATTTTCCAAATAAACCTCTTGCCAAAGTTGCTATATGCCTTCCAATGCCTGCCGTTTCATGTCGCGAAATCTTTTTTCAAAGCCGTGAATTCCACTCAGATCAGATTCATATGGGGTTCTAAACCAGCAAGAATTAAACGTACCCTGCTGTGTCGTAAAAAAGACAGAGGTGGTGCTGCCCTTCCAGACATCTGTGCCTATTAAATGGCATCAGTCCTCACCCGGGTAGTGGAATGGAGCACACACACTTCACTGAAACCCTGGGTACAAACAGAACAGTCTTCTACCAGTATTCCTCTGGCCTGCACCCCCTGGCTTCTGAGTCACTGTCTGACTGCTTTGCGCTCACACCCTACCATAGGCCCGACACCACTCCTGGTCTGTGCTGATCCACTGGTCCGTGACTGAATGCTCCCACTTTTCTAACCCATGACTTGGCTTATCACTCAGCTTACACATTTCCTGCACACACTTCCCCCCTGCACAATTCTCTACCTCAAAGACATACGTTGTGTGATGGTACTGGCCAACTCCGCCACACACTTTTGCCACTTTACAATGACCTGATGCCCCCCCCCCATCAGGAGCCCCTACCATTCCTGACAAAATGGGAAAATGACCTCCAACACAGAGGACTGACATTATGTCCCTTGTCCATAAAGGCTCACTGAGCTCACGCTTTCAGGAGGCGGGTTACAAAATTTTATCTTGCTGGTGCCAGTACGATTGCATGCGATTTGGCCCGAGGTGGACCCTACCTGTTGGAGATGCGGGACAGCGGAGAGTACTCACTTCCACATGTTTTGGTCCTGCCCGGAGCTCAAAGTCTTTTGGGATAAGGTCAGGGAGATTACACGTTGGGTCACTGACCTCACAGCGACATAAAGTATACCTACCCATCTCCGTGCCCCTGCAGTGCCGCTTCTGGGTCTCACTGGCAGCTTTAATTTTCAGCTGTCATCCGGGTATCCGTTTACTAATTGCCTGCTCAGCTTGTGGGTGACTAACAGTGTCACTGATTGGCTAAGCGGGCAGTCCATCAGCCGGGCACATGATGTTGCAGCTGAAGGAGCTGCAGGAGGCTGGTGCCTGTCAGCAAGACCCAGGAGGAGCGTTACTGGGCACGAGGGTAGGTAACTATACTTTGTTTATTATGTTCCCACATTCCCTCAAGCTATCCCGCACCCGCCTTTCTTTGTTTAATGGGACTTCTCCTTTAAAGAAACAAACCAGATTATTTTGGCATATACTTTTATTGTACCCCAACATTAAACACAGTGCAAAATGTATACACAGGATATTGCAGCTGTTGTCACTCAAAATGTTATTTTTTTTTAATGAAGTCTAGACCTTGATTTGTAGAGATGAGTGAATTTACAGTAAGCTTGTCTTAACACGAACGCTCCTGTAGCTGTATCCATCTTTTCCAGGCAGCTGGATTCAACGGCCGAGCGATTGGGTTAGGCCGAACTTACCGCAAATTCGCACATATCTATTTATTAGCTAGAGGAAACTTTGCAAACCAATATGGATACACTGTATGCATCATGGTTCGTCAGAATAATCAGAGGGGAACTATCATCCTTAAGTCATTTACTTCTCAATCCGGTAAGACAGTTAGGACCACTGCCCCACCCCCTAGCGACTATACAGCTCACTGTATTGATTATCATAAGAAGGGGCGGATCAATGCGCATTGGATTTGGATGATTATATTATTTGTGGTTTCATATTTACTTGTGTGTTGGACAAGAAGTGGACACTATGTAGGTATACGGACCAAAATAACTAATAAGTTTATTTTATCATAATAAATGCTTTATTAGACGTTATATTTTGAATATATTATGCTTCAATGTGAATGGAGATTTAGTGATACTGTGTTCAGTAGAATATCTAATCATGTTGCTTTATGTCATAGATATTTAGTGTGCACATATTAAGCAGATATATTTATTTTTTCACACTACATGACATGTAACATGATTACGTTAAATAACAATCACCCTAATCAATAAAAATAAGGCTAAACAGGACTTAAACACAATATTGTTATAATTATTTGAGGAGTTACATATACCAGCTCGATACCCCCTCTAGAATCTTATGTGGTACTATTGTTAATAACATAATTTTTGTACTGATTGAATGCAAACATGATTATTTGGCTAGCTATGTATTGATTAGTGGGGATACTCTGCACATATGTCCCGGTATCATTATGATAGGATGATCCGGTGTGTATATGCCTTTTTATGACATGATACATACGTTTATCCCCTTTGCTCTAGGTTTTGCGCATGCGCCTGTCCTACAGGCACCAGGTTTTGACCATAACACACGATAGAGTAATCTAGTATAATGGACTAATCTTAAGTTCTCCCGCATGCGCCAACATTATGACGTGTCGGACACGTGATCGGACCGATCACGCGACGACGCTGATACTTTTGGAACATGCGCACAGGAGATGTACACACGCCGCTGGCGGCCATGTTGATGACGGTCTTCATCTCGCATGCATCACCAGGTAAATTATGTGACTGCTACAACACAGCCATCTATAATCATTTACTTAGTAATAATTTTTGTGATAGTATATAAGGGAACACCGGAAGATGATCTTTACTTCTGACGAAGTCACCGGAGGGTGACGATGCGCATGGAGCTTTCTTCACCCAGGGTTGGCTATTCCATGACCGTTGGGAGCTTTTGCAGGCACCATTTAGGTCTTGTTCTATGGTGATATGTGATTTTTTTTCACTTGAGGTGGCACGGGTATTTATCCCAATATTGTTTTTTTCATGTATTTTACATATATCTTACGTTGTTGTATAGGGAATAACCTGTGTTTACAATACCGTTTATTTATTTATTTCAATCTTTACATGGTATGATTTATTAATGTGATTTTGTCATTCATGAGTTTTTTGCTTTAGGTATATCATTTATCTTCATATTATTTTCCCACCGATTGATGGTTTATATATAGTCTAATATTGTGTATTAGCTCCGGTCATGGTTGCATCATTCTATGCATAAAGCCCCCTGTATGGTTTAGACCCACTATTTATTGTGTATGTGGGTCAACCCTGAATTTTGTCATGTTCCTTATGGGAACTTTTTAAAGTTTTTTAACTATGTGTCTGGTGTTTGATTTATTGATTAATAAAATTGTGATTTTTTGATACCCGATATCTGTGGTGTGCACTTCTATGTTGTGTCTAGCCTTTTTTCTTCTTAAGGATGAAGGCAAGAGACATACCTTCATCCTCAGCACCTCCTGCACATAAGGGGGCTATCAGCAGGTTAGATTTGCTGATAACCTGCTGATAGTTCCCCTTTAAAAGTCAAGAGGTTTCCCAATATACTTTCTGTATCCATTCCTCACAGTTCAATAGCTCTGCTCGCTGTCTTTCAATTGAAAATTCAGTCCTGGCCATGTGAAGATTACCTAGGGGCATAACTTGTCACAAGTCAGATATATATAAAGAACCCGTGTCACCAGTCCTAAACACTTTCTGATCATCAATAAAATACTTTATAACCTTTCATTACACAGAGAATATCATTTATCTTCTGAATCTAGAACATTCCTTTAAGATGCTTCTCTTTTGTCCTTAGTGACTCTGCTATAACAACTGACAAAGGTTTACAGTATATAGAGAATCCAAGACTTTTGCATATTCATTAGGTATGCTACATTTTACCTTTTTGTTACTTCACTTTTAGATAAATGAGGACAATTCAGCAACTTCATCTATGGAATAAAGAGCGGACAGGGAAGAAGAATTATGGCACAAAGCAGTTTCAGATGCTTTTTATTTAGATCACATTAATAATAATGGTTTAAATTTTTGTAATAAAGTTACGTTCAGACGCAGAGATGGCTGGATTTCTCTTAAATGAAGCACAGTCCCATAGGTGATGATTTCCTCTTTTGCTTCAGTTCTCACCAAGGCTGACACCCTCATATCTCCTACCAATATGTCGAGTACGTAAACTTCAGGGCTTGCTGTTCACTACAGACTCCAGGGCTTTGGCTACTTGGTCAGCTGACTGATTATGGAGGGGAATGCTCACTTCTTTTCCAAAATCTAGAACAAGAAATTTAGATGATGATCAGAACTTAGCATTAATTGAGAGCATTATTTGGCTTACATTTAGTAAATCCCTGGATCAACGTCCTATTACATGAAATCTAGTGTCCACAACTTGTAATATTGTATTGATTAAAAAAAAAATCCAGGCCTCCTTTGAACCCATTTAATGAATCAGCCATGACAACATCATGTGGCAGCGAGTTTCATAGTCTCATTCCTCTAAGGGCCCTATAACATGAAGCGATAATCTGCAGATTCGCCAGATCATTGCTCCGTGCAAAAAAAGACAATTAGCCAATGGCAACAATTGGCTGATTGTGTCTTTTGGTCTACATGTAATAGCGATGTACGAATGAATGTGAAAAAAATAAATAAACTTACACATACCGCTCCATGCTCCCTGAGGTCCTGCTAGCTTCTGTCCCGCTCCCGGCAGTGTCTGCAGTGCATTACCACAGCCAGTGATTGGCTGAGCGGCCTGTCACTTCAGACACTGCTGGGAGAAGGCAGAAGCTAGCAGGACCTCAGGGAGCATGGAGAGGTATGTATAGTTTATTGTCTAGCAGATCAGCACTTACTTACACCAAGCCATTGGGCTGTGTAATAACCTTACAGTACAGTAAAGAACCTAGATGTAGAGGATGCCCCCTTGTCATGGTTACAGACCTAGGAGTAAAAAGACCACTACAAAGATCTCCGTACTGTCCATTCATATATTTGTACATTATTGTAATCAGATTGCCTCTAAGACGTCTTTTTTTTCTAGTGTAAACAACCCCAAGCTTGATAACCTGTCTTGGTACTGTAACCCACCCATTCCCTTAATGACCTTTGTTGCCCTCCTCTGCACCCGCTCCAGTTCAGCTGTGTCCTTCTTATATACCAGTGCCCAAAACTGAACACAGTATTCCATGTGTGGTCTGACCAGTGATTTATAAAGAGGCAAAACTATGTTCTCATCTTTAGCATCTATACCTCTTTTGATGCATCCCATTATTTTATTAGCCTTGACAGCTGCTGCCTGGCATTGATCACTAAAGTTGAGTTTACTGTCCATCAATACCCCCCGATCGTTTTCGGAGGCAGTTTTATCCAGTGTTTTATTATTTAGCACATAACTGTTTATTTCTATGGCCCAAGTAGATAACCTTATAAACATTAAACAACATTTTCCTGCCCAAGCCTTCAGCTTCCACAAATTCCTCTGTATTATATTATCCTCTTCTGTGGTGATTACTTTACCTGGTTTCGTGTCAAATGCAAAAATGGAGATTCTACTCTGTAGTCCCTCTACATGTCATTAATTAACCTAAACAGCAGTTCAACAGCAAAACCAGCACCACACCTTAGGATCCATTTACACAGAAAGATTATCTGACAGATTATCTGCCAAAGATTTGAAGCCAAAGCCCAAAACAGACTATAAACAGATCAGGTCATCAAGGAAAGTCTGAGATTTCTCCTCTTTTCAAATCCATTCCTGGCTTTGGCTTCAAATCTTTGGCAGATAATCTGTCAGATAATCTTTCTGTGTAAATGGAACCTAAGGGCCCTATTCCACTGGACGATTATCGTTCAGATTATCGTTAAATCGTTCGAATCTAAACGATAATCGTTCGGTTGAAATGCAGTTAACGATTAACGACCGAACGAGAAATCGTTGATCGCTTTATAAGACCTGGACCTATTTTTATCGTTGCTCGTTCGCAAATCGTTCGCGTTGAATAAGACATCGTTCGGTCGTTCGCAATAGATACGAATGCAATAGCGAATAAATAGCGAAGAAAAAACGATCGCAATTACGATCATAAGTAACGATTATCGTTCAATGGAAATGAGTGAACGTTTTCAGGTCTTTCGCAATAGTGGTCGTTTGCGATCGTTAATCGTTAATGATATGCAAACGATAATCGTCCAGTGGAATAGGGCCCTAACTTCTTCCAAATCAGCCAGTTAATGAAATACAACTGCTCTCACCTAATCCAGCCTGTGGCTATGTTTAAGAACAGTATTTTTCGCCAGTATTTTGCAACCAAAACCAGGTTGCAGTTTTAAAATAACGGCAATTATTTGCCGTTATTTTAAATGACGGCCATACAGGTGCAGACTGGTCCACAGGGTAACAGGGGGTTCCCCCGGTGGGCCCTACCCCTTGGTGGGTCGTTGGCAGGAGGTGGAAGTCCCTATCTCACTCTTTCCACCAGAGAATAAAAAACTATTTCTATGCTACAGAAGCACAGACAAATATGTTTAAGGTACCAAGGTACCATGTGTCTTCTTGACCTAACAGCATCTAACAGTGTCAGGGGAGTGTGGGAAGATAATAAAGAAACTATACTCACCAGTCCCTGTGCCCCTGGACCACTCTCTCCCCATCAGCTGCTGAAAGTCATTTACAGTAATTTTCGACCAGGTTCTGTGTATGTCACGGCCCCAGCTCAATGTCACATACTCAGCTGATGGATTGCCTGCTCAGCCAGTCAATGACTGCAGCGGTGTCCATCCCCAGTCAGTGATTGGCTGAGTGGGCGATCCATCAGCCAAGTATGTGAAGCTGTAGGAGGCCGGTGGCTATTGGATATCATTAATGAAGAGCTTCGGGGGGCACAGGGATGGCTAAGTATACTTCATTATGTTCCTGCACTCCCCTTCCTACCTGAGATTTGTTAGTGTCATGGGACTTTCAAGAAACTTAAGTGGCACGTTATGCTGTTTGCATAGAGTGACTGACAAGTTACTAGAAGTGAGCTAGCATCGCTGGTCACATACACAGCCCTGTGCAAAGTTGCTATAGTAATGTAAAAGGTTTGGTGCAAGTAGAGTGGGCCCCAAGAATCAAATTCCCAGGTGGGCCCAAGGTACCCCAGTCTGACACTGGCCAACTGGTGCTCCCCCTAAAATCCATAGGATAGGGGATATCAAGCTAAAAAAAAAAAAAAAAAAAATCAATCATTCAGATCAACTGGTGTCAGAAAGTTATATAGATTTTACTTCTACTAAAAACACTCAAGCCTTCCAGCACTTATCAGCTGCTGTATGTGCTGCAGGAAGTGGTGTATTCTTTCCAGTCTGACACATTGCTCTCACTGGACTGGAAAGAATACACCACTTCCTGTTGAACATACAGCAGCTAATAAGTACTGGAAGACTTGAGATTTTTTTTGATAGAAGTAAATTACAAAAATTTCTGGCACCAGTTTATATGAAAGATTTTTTTTTTGCTGGAGTACTCCTTTAATACGGTGGACTACTTTACTTTTAAACAACTAGATGACCCCTTTTGTACAGCCAATGCAGATTCTCCATTGATCACCGATTTCCTATGACAGCCTGGGAAATGTAGTTATACATGCCACCCATACTGTCTTTACTCTGGAGGAAGGTAGGGATAACCCTCCTTCTCTATTAATTTCAACAGCTTTATTAATAATACTATTTGGCCACCCTTATAACAAACAATTAAATAAGATTGTCAGCAGTCTCCTCCTTCATTTTACCAAATCCACCGTATATACCCATATACCAGTGGATTCTAAACTGAGTGACCGGCAATGCTGGGAATTGTAGTGTATAGAAATGTCTGTGAACCACAAGAGTCCCTCCAAAAAGTTGGGAAGTATGGAGGAAGGGCTGACTGCAAAGCATTATGGGGAAGCTTGATGTCATGTGTTTTCAGTCATCTTCATTATAAACGTTACAGCAATGGAGTAGCTTTATCAATCTGCCAGAGACCAAACACAGTCCGATTTGCCCATAGCAACCAATCACAGCTCACCTTTCATATCTTATAAAATTAAATGTGAACTTTGATTGGTTGCTACGGGCAAGGTAGACTGTCTAAGTTGCACATGGCAACCAATCACAGTTCAGCTTTTATTTTGCCAGAGTAATCTGAGAAACGAAAGCTGAGCTGTGATTGGTTGCTATGGGCCACATCAAACCATATTATTTTGTGTTCTTAGTGCGGCCTAACCATAAGCTGTTTGCCTGTATTTTGTGACCTCTGCAGTAAAGCGCATTGCCAGTCATTAATGGATTAATGCTTCAGATGTGTTTGTTTGTAGTAACCATGGAAACCATGCACTGATGACAAGCGCTTATGTCACACAGAAGGTTCCATAAAGCAATGCACCGCGCCCTGATCAGTGCCATCTTGGATGCGCCAGAGGACCTTGAGCTTTACTACTTTACTGCCCCCTACCCTTAATGTAATTTGGAGGTTCTAGCAGGGGAAAAGGGGTTGTCTACTTTAGACTACCCCCTCATCAAGTCTCCACCTGCTTAAGAAGTGGACCTGGATCTGTGATGGAGAAGAGTTACATCCGCCTAGCCACCAATAAGGTGACATATTGCATCCACATCTCTCTCACATCCAGTTTATTATATTTATAGTATGGTATTAACCTCTAAGCCCAGGGGAGGGGCAACTCTACAGCCATGGCTCCCTCGAGTTTCCCCCCACAGGGGGTTTTTCCTCGCCTGAGTGCTGGAGGGTGACTCATGAGTCGGGGTCTGCCATTTCTGCTGTCATGTAATTTTCAATAAAATTGGCCCCCTTTGACACCTGATTACAATGTGTTGTGTCTTTATTTTGCATTCTTTGGTTTAACTTACAATGCTTGGGAGTTGGGGATCCATTACATATTGCAGAGACATAAAGCTGGACATCTGCCTGCTACACAGATCTATCACCTGCACAATGAGCACAAGTAGGATGGAGCAGTATCTACATGTATGTAAGTAAGTATCCCTGGATTCAAGGGACACTCAAATCTTGAAGAAAAAACATGCATCACAAGGTTTATACCTATATCTGTAAGGTTTGGCAAAAGGTCACAGCAATACTAGCTTATCATAGCAACATGGACACCACAATAAATATACATCATATATACACACAACCCAGTGGCTCTTTTGTGTGGGCAGCATCAGGGGCAAGGCAAAGTATTGCGCCCCCACAGACACACACACATACATCCAGGTGTGGCTTAAGTGGCTGCCTCCTCCCCCTGCAAATCAAGAATGTGGGGAACGTGTCCCCCTTAAATAAACAGTGGGGACAGTGCTCCATTAACTCACTATAGGTCTTGTTATCCCTTATCCTGTGAATAGATGTTAGCTGATAGTCAGTGCGGAAAAGCGAAACACAATACCCATAGGACATTTTTCTGCTATGGTGTTTTTTTGTGTGGGAAATCATAACAGGCCATGTATTTGGTGTTTTGCCACAGACATCTATGTGGGGAATATTGTCATGTCTATAAGGAAATTTGTGTTTTTTTCCCCCCCAGTAAAACCTGCAACCCACGTGATAAAGAATTATAATAATAATAAATTAAAATATTATAAAATAATTGCATTTTATTTTAATTTCACAACGAAAATTTGTTTCTGGTTTCACAGCATAAGTTATGTAATGTAAAATAGGTGAAAAAAATGTAGGTGACAAAATGCAATCCCCACAAGACACCAGGGACAGTGGCCACCACCACTACTCAAATGCAGATGTCAGCTTTGACAGCCGCATTTGAATAGTTAATTAGCCGGCCGCGGCGATCGGCCCGCACCGGCTAATACCCGCGGTCCTTGGCTACACATAGCAACCGGGGACCGCGGGCTGCAGAGACGGCTCACGCCGGGAGCCCTCTTTGATCACCCTTAATGGCTGCATGACGGGTATACCAGTCATGCGTCGTTAAGGGGTTAAATATGAGGAGGAAAAAAAAAACAAAGCACAAAAATTGGCTCAGTCCTTAAGGGGTTAAGGAAGTGCTACAAGGGCACAGGTACGGGTAAGTATAATTTTGTTATTATGTTCCCGCCTGCCTGAGATTTGCCAGTTTAATCGGACTTCTCCTTTCAAGATACTTATGTGGCACCCTATACTGTTTACATAGAGTGACTGACAAGTTACTAGCAGAGAGCGAGCATCGCTGGTCACATACACAGCTCTGTGCAAAGACGCTATACTAATGTGAAAGGTTTGACGCTGGTTATATCTGGTATATGTAGGTTGGGCCCCTAGAATTAAGTTCCCTGGTGGGCCCAAGGTACCCCAGTCTGACACTGCGGCCATACATTCAATTTCAACAGTGTGTGTGATCGTAGCCTCTCTGTTTTGAATACACCCCTGGTTTTGGTTGGAAAATACTGACTAAAAATACTGTGCGGGAACATAGCCTTTAGGTGCAATGCCAGCAACAACGTAAAGTCCAATAATTCTTAAAGAATCTGCCATCATGGCCAAATTCCGCTATGTGGGTGGAGGTTCGGGTCTCTATGGCTACGAACACACATGAAATAGTAATGTGCGCGACCCCCATAGGATCAGACAGGAGGTTGCGCGCATTATGGTCTCATGCGTTTCCATAGTCATGGAAACCCAAACGTCTGTCTGCAGAGTGGAATTTACCGCAGATCTGGCAGCAGCCCTGATGACAAGTACACTTTAACAAATACAAAAACAGTAGCAGCACTCACTGATTCACTGTATACAGCCTTTATTTGTTACAAGGTGTCAGTGCAGGGAGGGAGGATACATGACAGGCGCGTCCCTGTCAACAGATTTCATGCAAATCGGACCTTCATCCACCCAGATAACCAGAACAGGGACCCCCAGTTACACGTTCCCCACAAGACCACAGCAAGGACAAGATTAAATGAAGTGATGGTGGGGCATGCCACCTGGCCAAACTAAAGTTTCCCCTAAAGGGGTTGGCCACTTTATAGTAAAACTGTTCAATGTACAGTACTGGTAAATATACTCAGCGCACTTACTGACAGCAGCCCCCTGTGTACCTCATAGAGCTAATATTAGACTCCCCTCCTCCAGGCTGTGCTGTCCTTTGGAGATTCTGTCCATAAGATGGCTGACATGGAGGAGCACATGACCATGCCCCACCCCCCAGTGTCCTTCATAGACATATACAGGCTCAGTGGTGGATATTGGGGGGCTATGGTCACATGTTCCTCCATGTCAGCCATCTTATGGACAGACTCACCACAGAGCAGGACAGCACAGCCTGGATGAGAGGAGTCTGGTTTTTGCTCTATGAAGTACACAGGGAGCTGCTGTCAGTAAGTGCAGTTATTACAGTATACTAGCAAGAAGCTTATGTCTGGAGGTATCCAGGCCCTTTACTACACAAGTCCAGGTAGCACATACTGCTGTTGTGTTTCCAACATGAACTCCCTCCATGTACTCACCATATCTTGCCCACAGTTTGGGCTGAACTTCAGAACACTCTCTGATCAGTATAGGGAATTCTGGATTAGCTTTTTTCAGTGTAACATAGTTGTGCTCAATGAAATCTCTGGGTAGAAAGAGAAAAATTATTGTTATTTAAAGAGAACATGTGATCCCAACCCCAGATAGCATGAAAAACCCCACTGGTATCCTCAACACAATGAGTTATGATTTATTCTGAAACTGCAGCAAAATCATAGAAAAGTCAGGAGCTGTGTACAAAGTAAAGAAGGCTGACTCTCTGCTCCCAGCTTATCCTTAGAGGGAATCTGTCACTAGGTTTATGCTGCCTTATACAAGGGCAGGATAAACTAGTGACAGAACAGAACAATGTTTTACTTACATCATTCTGTTCAGCTTAATGCTTATACAATATAGACAACTAGGAATCAGCAGCCAGTAGGTAGGGGGAGCTGGTGCTCATGAATATCAAGGGCTATTGAGCACATGCACATAATGGAGAGGACGAGTGGCGCTTCACTGTTCAAGAGGATATCTCTGAATCAGCTGCACAGAACAATACAAGTGATATATCATTCAGTTCAGCTTCTCTGTCACTAGTTTGTGCTACCCTTAGGGCAGAACAAATGTACTGTCTCATTTTTCTAAACCTACTGACAGTCTCTTTAAGTCTAATTTGCTGGCATTACATTAGGAGGAGCAGAGCAGGATTGATAAACAGTTTGTGTAAAAACTTTACAGGATGACATGTCATTTATTATGTATATCTCTGCTCACTCTGAGCTATGTAGTCAAGTGGGCGGTCCTACCCAGTGGCAGCCATTTGTATATAACTGTCAATCATTGAATGGGACAGCCCACTTGACTACTTAGCCCAGTATGAGCAGTGGATGACATGAAGAAATTACAAGTTATCTTGGAATCTTCCCTAGAAATCTATATATGAGTCTTCTCAGTAACAATGTGTCTTCAGACTGGACTGTATTATTATTGATCACTATGATCATGATGATGACTATGATCACTTTTTGGCTGCTTGAGCCATGAGTTATCAGCAGAGGTAAATGCAGGCTATATAATGAACTGCATTACCCACAGACTGCTGTACTATATGAAAAACCACAAATCCCAGCAAACTTGTCTGTGACATTGGCAGGAAGGTGACCCCTGCAGTCAGGTTGAAGGGGTAAACACTCTGTGATGTGCCCCACAGTCTTGCCCCTCACCTGACCCCCTGGCTCCCCGCAGACTTCTGGCACAGGTGAATCCTGATCTCCCTCACATTCCTGCTCAGCTTTGACCCGATGTTTCTCACTACGGTGGCCGCCATCTTCCTTTGATAACGCTAAACTCGGCCGCCAATCACAGTTAACGAACACTAATGAGTGACATCTGCCGTAACCAATCAGCGCTCACACGCAGCTGCCCGCGATTCTTCCAATGAAAGCGCAGTTCCAGGTCACGTGCTTAGGGGGCGGGTTTTGTTAGTGTACATCGGTACTGCTGAACTACTTCCTGTTTCCGGTTGGTGTATTTGCGGACGCGAAGATGCCTGAGAGGGACAGTAAGTCGGAAATATAGTACTGAATTGTTTTAATTCCTCTATTGTCCGTGTCGCGCATTACAAACACACACTTACATGGTACTAGTGCAGAGCGGGTCCCTGCACCTTACAGCGTCAGCTCTGCTACATCCAGTGCTAGTGTTATCATGTAGCAGTATGGACCTGGCCAGCCTTCAGGGAGTCATTAGGAATATCTAATAATATAATAGACCGTGTTGCCCATAACAACCAATCACAGCTCAGCTTTTGTTTATGCCAAACACTGTCAGAGAAAAAAGCTGAGCTGTGATTGGTCAGTTCTGCTATCAGCATGGAGTCTGGAGTCTCCAGCAGCCACAGCCCCCACAGCTCTGGTCGTGACATCACCATGTTATCCAGGAAGTGAAGCCTTGATGCAGTAGTAAGTGCAGGGAAAAAGCATGTTATAAGCATTTCCTGTAATAAGTGTATATTGGTAATTTGTATAACTTTGGGGGGCGATACAATACTTTAATAACAATTTTCGCCAGACTTCTCTTAATTGCTACCGTATTGATTTTATTGGGAGCTTCCATGTATAACCGAGAAGAAAGCCCCCTGGTTATCCCGGTGGTAAGACCCAGACAGATCACACCGGTGTGGAGTCTCAGCTGCTATAACAAGCTCGGATGGGAAAACGCCTAGGATCCTGACAATGATCTGAGAATCCTTAGTGAAATGGCTATAATGTGTGAGGAATACGTGGATATCGCCCAGTCCTGTTATTATTATTAGGCATTTCAGTGCTGTGATTTTTTTTTTTTTTTTTTTTTGCCTTTTGATCACTTTTCTACTTTGTGTAATACTTTATATCAAGTCGCCTCCACTATTTTGATGTTGGGACCTGAGACTCTGGTACCATCTCGTAATCGATACATGTAAGATGTTTTCAGAAGTATACCCCTGGGTGCTGGTAATAGCCATAAGGCCTGGGCTACACTGAGACTTCTGCTAGTGCACCTTATTGGCTTTCCCACGTGGTATGTTTGGATGGCCTGTCCTTAGAATAGACCATTAATGGTATTTCTACCTGGTAAGCAAAGCAGAGGCAGCATTGTTTTTGCTCAGTTGACTAGCAGGGGGTGTCAACATTTAGACCCCCACCATTAATTGGGTATTGATTTGTCTTTTCAGTATAAAGTCTTGGAATCCCCTTTAAATAGGTATTCTCATCTGGCCTAGTTATCCCCCAATTTGTGGTTAAGGGGGGGGGGGGGTAACAAATTAATCGTTGGGTGCTCGACTGCCCGAACCCCCACAATCCTGAGAATACGTTTTTAAAGCAGTACGTTAAATTCTATAGATCCTTTTGGGCTGAGGCAGTCTTTTAGAATTTAAAGTGTACCTGCTGTTTCATAATCACATTGGTGTTTCCTGCTGTTGTTAACCCTTAGAGGTGGGGTGGGACAGTACTACACACACACACACACACACACACACACCTACCTTTCTACCCTTAGGCTGTGTTCACACTATATATATTTTCGTAAAACCGTTACAACAACGGCTGTGGTTATTACGAAAATATACGTTACCTTGCCGTCTATAAAAATCCCGGCCGGAGAGTATAAACTCCGACCGGGATCCCTTGTGGCGCCGCAAACAACTGACACTAACCCTGTCAGTGCACACTATGGAGCAAGCGGCTCCGGCCACACGCTCTGTAGTGTGCTGTGGGGAGTTCTGATTCGGGCGCGCACGGATGCGCCCGCATCAGAACTCTGCGGCCCTAAAGATCATCCGGCCGGTACTGCAGTATCGGCCGGGATGATCTTTTCTGAGACCTGCAGTTCCGTGACCTGGCCAGGGGACGGAATGCCTGGTCTCATACCCAGTCTGCACATAGCCTTACACTAAGCTGCTTGTGTTGTTGTTTGCTGCAAAACTACATGGAATATAATGCAGCACTGTGGACAGTAGGTAGCAGTAGGTACCCTGGTATCTTCACATAGGGACAGCTTAAAGGGTAAACCTATGCCTCCGCTTCCATCTCCTGTACCCCTTTAAATTCCATCAATGGGTCTACTGTCCATCGGCCCAGTAAATATTGGCATCCCTTTTTAACAGGTGACACATAAGCTGAAGATACAGGGCAAGCTAATTTGCACTTACTTAGGGGCAGGATCTTGTCGGGCCTGCTGTAGCTCAAAACATATGTATATTTTTTTGCGTTTTGGGCTGCAGTTCGGAAACAGCGCAAAAAGGGGCACCGTATATTGGACTAGTTTTGGGGCCTGCAAATGTCTGGGTTATGACTGAAAAATAAAAAAAATGCATGTTTAACCAATTTTTGCACAAAAAAGCTAAAAAAAATTGCCTTATATTAACATGATCATAATGTGTGTATTATTGTAATTCTATTTCTTCCTTATTTCAGGTGAGGTGTTTTCCAATCCTCTGGCCCCAGATGGCCATGAGGTGGAAGATCTGCATTCGTTTCAGTAAGTACATGTTAATTAAATGTATACGAATACCCTTACAATTGGGAAGGACGGGCAGTAGTCCGTGTTAATCTACTATGTTCAGTATGCATGGAAATTGAGAGATGACAGCCTTTCACTTGATATTAGTTTGACTGAATACGCACATCTAATCAATCATTGCTTATAGGTCAAAGCTGACAAATGAAGACTTCCGTAAACTTCTTATGACCCCACGTGCAACACCTTCTTCTGCACCACCTACAAAATCCCGTCATCATGAGTAAGTACACCGTGAAAGCTGCTAACATCGACAAAGCTTGTGATATTGGGGAGAAAAATGCATTTTTTAAATGTCCTAATTCTAACCTTGTACTGTACCTTGTTAGGATGCCACGTGAATATAATGAGGATGAAGATCCAGCAGCCAGAAGAAGGAAGAAAAAAAGGTAACGGGATCGCTGCATTGACTTTGTCTTGTTGAACATGATCAGAATAACAGAATACATAAAAAAAAAATAAGCAAGTTTTTCCTCCTTGAAACCTTTGTAAAAATCCATGCAGATATGTATTTTTGCCACTTTATATTGACAGTTCAGGGCTATTGGATGGCAATCATTACTTCATTAGATCTTTACAATTTGTCATTTGTTGTTTTTTTTTTTTTTTTTTTTTTACTCAGTTACTATGCAAAATTACGACAGCAAGAAATTGAACGTGAGCGAGAACTTGCTGAGAAATACAGAGACAGAGCCAAAGAGCGAAGAGATGGAGTCAACAAGGACTATGAAGAAACTGAACTCATCAGCACGACGGCAAATTACAGAGCAGTGGGACCTACAGCTGAGGCGTAAGTGTATTCATCTTAGCTGGCTACATACGTAAGGTCATTGCAAGATGACAGCTATCTCTCCTGAGGATCCCCACAAATAGGTGCATATGTTGGGGGTGGGGGGGTAAGAGTCTAAAGGTCCTATACACTTTGCATCCGTAGATGGTCCCACATCTGTATGGCCTGCAATATGGCCCCCAAGCACATTAGTAAAATATTGGCTGGGGGCCGACAGATCATGTCAGGGGAGGAAAGGACCATGTTGGATTTCAAGCTCCTGTCCCTTTTGTTTTCAGGGAAATGAGTTCCAGCCAAAGCTGTCTGGCAGCAGCCTTCCACCCCTTTCTTATTTGGAACACATGAACAATTTGTAAGGCTGGACATTCATTTGTAGAGCATTATCAGAAGAGAAAACTGTTCGTCCAACAGCTGTTGAAGGTGTATGGGCACCTTTAAAGAGGCACTGTCCATTAATTTCCATAGAGCACATACTCGCAGCGGGATTGACATCCCGCTGTGAGTATGTGCTTTAACCTCCTGTAGCCCCGCCGCCGAGAGAATACATTACCTGCTCTGGTGACGCGGCTGCATTTCAGGCTCCTTGCTCCGGTCCCACTCAGCCAATCAGTGCTGCTGTGCACTGATTGGCTGAGCGGGACCGGAGCCGGGAGCCTGACATGCAGCCGTGTCGCCATAGCAGGTAATGTATTCTCTCGGCAGGAGGGCTGCGGGCGGCAGGGGGTTAAAGCACATACTCACAGCGGGATGTCAGTCCCCAAAGCGAGTATGTGCTCTATAGAAATGAATGGGACTGGATCCGCAGCGTGAAATCTGCTGCGGATCCGGTAGGTGTGAAGGCACCCTACAGCAGATTTTTACTTTGGTCATTCACTCCTGTCATTGTATTATTTATCTGATATTTTCAGGGACAAATCAGCAGCAGAAAAAAGGCGTCAGTTGATCCAGGAGTCCAAGTTCTTGGGTGGTGACATGGAGCACACTCACTTGGTGAAAGGTCTGGATTTTGCCCTGTTGCAGAAGGTTAGAAAAGGTCTTTTTTTATTTTTTTGTGACTGATATGCAAATTTATGGCGGATAACTATTTGCATATTACATATTTTATAAGTTTGATTGAGATGTTTTTGTATAAAAGATTACATTGGTTGCTGCTTTATATTGTTAGGTCCGTGCTGAAATTGCCAGCAAAGAAAAGGAAGAGGAGGATCTCATTGAAAAGCCACAGAAAGAAACCAAGTGAGTATCTATTATTTTATGTTTATTCTATTTTTATTTAAGTCCTGAAATTGCAAAACAGATACAACAAACAATGTACTAATAATGGTAATACCAACATAACATAACAATATAACATTTATATTGCTAATGTGTGTAGTAGGAAGGAAGTTTGATAAGTTTGAATGTCTGAGAAGCCCGGGGTGGGGGTAATGGGTAAAAGTTATTGAGACTTGCACAAATTGGGGGTTACTGACAGTAGCCTGTCTTAGAAGCAGTGTAACGTGACCACATGGGCTAGGGGTGAGGATTGCAGGTAAAGACTGTCAGAAATGCAGTGAATCTCTTTCTCTCTGGTTGGCTGAGCCAGTAATGGAGGAGAGTTAGTGGTATGCTATCCAGGGAATTGTGATGTCTGGATTTACAAATCTGTAGTCACTAATCTAAGGAAGGTGGTGGGGGGTCTATTCTCAATATTTTTTACATAAACACCTTAAAACATACTCTAATAACAATGGAGTTGCTAATAAAACAAATATAGTTGCTATTGGTTACATGGGTAAATTTGGGAAGACTTTGGAAAGATACTGTATTATGCATTAGTGTATTATGCTAGTCAGTTCATTAGGTCTGGCCAGAGCAAGCCATAGTGAGTTACCAACATTACATAGATCTCTTCATACATTTCTTCATGTAAATATATGGCTTGATTTAACCTTCCTTTAATCTTTTATAGAAAAGATGAAGATCCAGAGAATAAGATTGAATTTAAGACTCGCCTTGGTAAGTCCATTAGTCGCGCACAATCTGTGTTTTCTTATATGTAATAAATTTGAAAAAATGTAAACCTTTTAGAATAATAATATATAAAAATGAGTTTATTTCTTTCTTTATAGGTCGCAATGTGTACCGCATGCTTTTTAAGGGCAAAGCCTATGAGCGCAATGAGCTTTTCCTGCCTGGGCGAATGGCCTATGTTGTAGATTTAGATGATGAGTATGCAGACACTGACATTCCAACCACACTTATACGAAGCAAAGCCGACTGTCCAACCATGGAGGTAAATATTAGTAAAATTTCATAATCTAACGTTTTAAGATTCATCCTACATCCTTGTAGCTCATTCTGTACAATAAGAGATGCATCCTACATTTTTATGCCTGAGTAATAGTTTCCCTTTAAGCTTTCATCAGGTTAGACAAACCTAACCTGCTGATAGCTCCTAAATGTTCAGGAGATGCGAGGATGAAGGTATGTCTCTTATGTTCATCCTCTGCGCCGTTGAGGTGCAGTTAGTTTGCTCCACAATCTGGTAAGCCCGTTAGAAGCACCAGGGCACTGTAAGCAGCACTGCCCTACCCGCTTCATTTATTATCATTAGAAAGGGGCGGGCCGGCTGGGGGCGGATCAGCACTATGAGGGCGGGCATTGCTTTTAACAATCATACCGGACTGTGGGGAAAACGACTAACTGCACCGAAATGACGTTGAGGATGATGGTAAGAGACATACCTTCATCTTTGGCGTCTCCTGCAAAATAGAAGGCTGCTTCAGCAGCAGGTTGAGCCTGATAGTTCCCCTTTAAACTTTGCACTCAAGAGAACTAAAATGTACAAACCATTCTTTTTACATGTCAGAAGTGTCCACCTGCTGTGAACTTTATATATAACCTACGGTGAAGATCTCCCTATTACTAGCATTTAGTTAAAATAGTATATCTGTAATGCCGTCTGCCTCACTGTCACATAAACCTCTACTTTCCAGGCTCAAACAACTCTCACAACAAATGACATAGTCATCAGCAAGCTGACTCAAATCTTGTCCTACCTGAGGCAAGGAACACGCAATAAGAAGTTAAAGAAAAAGGACAAAGGTACTGGTGTATTCCTCATGTTTCCTATACGTTTCTCTGTCTTTATTTATAAGCTAATCTGCCTTTTTTAGGTGTACATGAATTTTACGTACAAAAACTTACCCTGTCCCAAGTATCTATAGTTATAGAGTATTTTTAGGTGAGAGGGAGGAGTGTATCAGTACGGCCTACTTTCTCTATTGTTTGGATGTCAATGAAACAAAGATTTTAAGTTTACTGACGTCCCATTTAGCTGTGAAAAACTATACATTTTATATTTGGTGAACTCTGAGCCAAATTATAACCACTAGTGCAAATAGAGATACCATGCTGGACAATGCAACCTGAATGATTGCTATAGCCAGATTCAGTATTGCAGAAGCCACTACAAACTAGCTTGTATATGCTCTGGGGCCATCATTACCAATGGTGGATGTAGCTGCTTCCTTTGTCAAGGGGAAATGCCTGTAACATCAAAGACCAAAGTTTCTCTACCTTTTTATAATATTATCAAATCATTTTATTTCTTTTTAGGAAAGTTGGACGAGAAGAAACCTCCAGAGGCTGATTTGAAGTAAGTTGTATATCATCATACCACTATTATTTACACAAATATACAAGTGTTGGACATAGGACTGTAATGTTTGTATACATTTACTATGCATACAATTATCTACCTTTTTATTTAAGCATCTTTGATGATATTGGAGACTACGTTCCAACTACAACCAAACCTCCACGTGAGAAAGAAAGAGAAAAGCACAGAGAAAAGGATCGTGATAGAGAGCGAGAGCGGCCAAGGGAGAGAGAACGTGACCGGGATCATGATCATGATCGTGACAGAGAGAGGGACAGGGAAAGGCCACGGGACCGAGAGAGAGACAGAGAGGAAGACAAGAGGAGGCACAGCTACTTTGAGAAGCCAAAGGCTGATGATGAGGTGGTAAATGTACATTATACTTGTCTATACCCACCTCACCTCTACTGGGTTACTAATATTAGTGTTTAGGGATAGATTTAGATTTATTGCTATACTGCTTTAAGGGATATTCTCATCTAATATCGTTATACTTGTAGGATTTATCAAGTTCAATATTTTTGCACATACATTCATCTAGCAAACTTGCCTCCTTCTCCTGATAGGCTGCTCTTTCCCTCCCATTGTTGATTGCTTGTTGTCAAGGTTACAGATCACCACTCTACTCTACAAGCAGTGGTTTGGCGTATATATAGATAGAGTATACATATTTTATATATCTGGCTATTCGTCTGTATTATAACTATATATACACCAGTCGGACCACTGCTTTTAGAGTAGAGTGGTGGTCTGTAACCTAGACAACGAGCTGTCAACAATGGGAGGGAAAGAGTGGCATATCAGGAGGAAGAGGCAAGTTTCCTATATGAATGTATTTGCAAAAATATTTAGCTTGATGATCTTGATGACAAGTATAACTAGGTTAGTTAAGATCAGAATACCCCTTTAAGACAGTGCTGTAATTGGTAATAACTCTTGACATGTCGAAAGTTTGTTGTCATTTGAAAAAATGTTCTCTTTATTAAAGGGGTACTCCGGCGGGGGGGACATTTTTTGATAGGACCGGGGAGGGGGTGGCTGAGGAAAAAGACGTCCACTCACCTCCCCGGTTCCAGCGGCGGGTCCTGCATCGTGGCACTCCGGTTTCCGGCCGCTTCCTGGTGTCTGATGCCACCCGAGACGCTATGTCTCAGGTCCGCTACGCAACTCAGTGACAGAGGCCGGATCCGTGTCAAGTCCGCTCAGATCCCGCCTCTTTCACTGAATGGCTGAGCGGACCTGAGACGTAGCGTCTCGGGCGGCGTCACACACCAGGAAGCGTCGCGATGCGGGACCCGCCGCTGGAACCGGGGAGGTGAGTGGACGTCTTTTTCCTCAGCCACCCCCTCCCCGGTCCCATATAAAAAAGTGCCCCCCCCCCCCGCCGGAGTACCCCTTTAATTGAAGTGGATATCACTGCTGAGACCGGCTGCGAAACAGATATATTCCTTTTAAAGGGGTAGTGGGTCTTAGAGGGGCAGTGTGGCATTTTTATTATTACTATGATTATTATTTATAATCTTAGCAATGATGATAATATATTTTGATATACCCGATCTCCTCTTGATACAAGCAAATGCTCACTCAACTGAACAGTTCATATTGGCAGCGGTGGGTAATTTTTTTTTAGCCCAGCATGGCCACTGAAAGTTTTTAAAAACTTGCTTGACTTAAAACAATGATGGCCCATCCTAAGGGCCCCGACTAATCAACACAACAATGAAGGAGACACACAGCCCCCTTTGCCCCTTATGTTTTTGTTTAGTAACCTAGCAGCTCGTCATTATCTTCAGTGTTTAGGTATGGTAAGAGCTATTGTAGAACTGCTTATTGCACTAGTGTTAGCAGTAGTAGTAATATATTGATGTGAAGCATTGCCCCTATTAGTACTAAATTTAAAAACAGTAATGTACATTACAGATATAATTTTAACATTAGTGTTTTTTTTGTTTTTTTTTTTAGCCTCATGATATTGACAAGGGTAAGTTACATATCACCTTGTTTGTAAGTTGTATAAACATGCAAATGAAGACTGTGTGTTTGACTGCTTCAGCTATGAAATGGTGGAAGGTGTAGCATGGTTAACCTTTGTGCTGTAGGGAGAACAAACACTTTTACCCCTAGATGCCTGTAACTGTGTATTCTACAGAAGTTGGAAGTACCTGTCTTGCATAATTACACGTACATTGGCCAACATACTCGGTGCAGGGTTTTGGTCATACTGGGTTTTATTAGGAATGAGTTTTGCTGTACATTTTTTTTTTTTTTTTTTTATCCTTTACGGTTGTAAGGAATAGTGTATTCAGTTGAGGTTTAGTTCACCCTTTCCATTTTGATGCAGTTTTTGATCACTATACATTGGTAGACATGTCCATCTATTTTGAAGATATTACAGCAGTTATGGCTTAGTCATAGAGGTGTACCCAGCCAGTGCCTGTATATCATGGATGGGAATTTATTTTAATAGGGTTAGCATGTAATGCAATTGGTTTACAGGGTTGACAAGCTCTTCACTGTCGCCCAATCTGGAATGCATGATATTTGTCGGAGTTGGACATTTGCCTCTGCAGCTGCTCTGCCCAGCATCAATTCTTCTTTTTAGGGACCGAAGGGGTGCAGCTTGACCAATAGGATGGGGAATAGCAGGATTTCAGTCCTATTTCACACATCAGCAGCCATCTGTCTTTCAGACATGTTTAGTCTATTTCTCAATTGTGATTGCAGTATAAGGAACAAGAAAAGGAGGAGATAGAGGAAATTGGGCTTTTATCTATATATACCTATATTTAGTGGACAAAAATGATAGCCTATTCTAAGGATATGACTTGTGGAGGTCTGTCCCCCTAAGCTTCTATATTTGACATGTACATATTTTGTCTGACATTACTTTTCCCCCTATAAAAATTGTAATGGTAATGTTTATCTTTATTTATTATTTTGATTTTTTTTTTTTTTTACTAGGACCTGGGTCAACCAAGGATCTTCTCAAGTCTATCAATGATAACTTTGCTGGAGCTCCTGGTTGGGAAGGAGTAGAATATCCTCTTTTTATTGTCTGTATTCTGTGAGGGAAATAACCAGGAGTAAAATGAATGGGATACAGTGTAGTTGTCACAAATACTAATGGGAATGTCAGTAGTAGTGAGTGCACTTTCACATGGCAGTATTTGGTTCTAAATTTTTAAGCATAATTTGTAAGCTTTAACTAGGAGTCGACCCTACACATACATAAAAACTATAATGGAAAGATTTGCATCCATTTTTTGGAATGACTCCTAGTTTTGTCTTGCGCACACTGATGTGAAGTACTGACCAACATACTGCCATGTGAGAGGGGCTTAGGTCTATGCAGTCATTCATACATAGTTGATCATAATGTATTGGGCTCTAAAATGAAATCTAAAACTGCATGTTTGTGCAAATTGGGAAAACAGAGTCGCCCAGATTACAGATTTTAAATGGCTATGGTTCTTAAAAGTGAAGGTATGACTTTAATTCCTGGGCCCCAATGCAAAATTAAACAGGGCGTTCACCTACAGTGTCGTATGTGGCAGAAAGTCCATTGATCTGGTGCTTAGATGTGACTGCTACCTCTGCACTGCCTATAGCTATGGCCATACTTAAAACTGGTGGTGAATGTGCACATTCCCTTAATTACTACAATGCATCTAAAATGCTTGAGTCTCGTGTTTGATTCAATAGACAGTGAATGGAACAGCAATGCCCAGCAGTTGGACCACACACAATTATACATTGTGGATAGGGTTAAAATTTTATGATGGAACAATCCCTTTAAGGAAATTCCATATTATACAGTAGCTTATTATTTGAAGTGCAGTTGTCTGTTTTACTTTATATTTCTTAACTCCTACAAACAATGAAGAAACATGAAGACAAGAAGCAGTTGGGAGATTTCTTTGGCATGTGGAACAGTTATGCTGAATGTTATCCTGCAACGTAAGTCCTACCTGGTGCACCTAGCTATGCTATAACCGTGCATGAGGTGTGAAAGAACATTTGTTTTGACATGTTGTAAGTTACTTATGAATATTATTTAATTATAATCTGTTATTCTGTTTGTTTGCAGAATGGATGATATGGCAGTAGACAGTGACGAAGAAGTGGATTACAGTAAAATGGACCAGGTAAGTTTCAGTCCAGTCCTTGATAGGAGATTTCAGGAACAATCCAAATGAACTAAAAACTGTTTGCTGTTTCAGCATAGGATTTTGTTTTGATTTTGATTGGAATGTTATGCTTTTTTTATTTTTTAAAGCCTAAAAGGCATTATCCAGGCTTAAAAAACATGACATTTACCCCCCCCCCCCCCACACACACACAAACTGCACTACTCTTGTTCTCAGTTCGGGTGTGGTTTTGGAGCCCAGTTCCACTTAAAGCAACTCTGTATCCACAATCTGACCCCCAAAAACCACTTGGACCTTTGGATAGCTGCCTTTTATCCAAGATCTTTCCTGGGGTCTGTTCGGCAGGTGATGCAGTTATTGTCCTAAAAAAACCCAGCTTTTAATCTTGCACCCGTGTCAAATTGGCATGGCCTAGAGTGTGTGTACAATAGGATTGCGACACCCCTCCATCCCTCCTCCCCACCCTCCTCATCGTTAGGAATGCCCCTAGAACATTTTCTCGTGCGTCTTATTGGGGGACACAGATACCATGGGTATAGGCTGCTGCCACTAGGAGGCGCTGACACTAAGAAAGAAACTAAGGAAGTGACTCCTGAGCAGGATATACCCGCCCACAGGCACTGAGCTAAACCAGTTTAGCTTAGTGTCAGTAGGAGGCAGACACAGGGTTCTGGGTTCTCCAGACCAGTTTCTTCCTTTATGTTTAGTTAGATTTTCTTTTTCCTTCTAGGTCCTATGGATTCTTGGGCACGGTGGGTAATCTAGACCCACCCTGATCCCCTCACTATGCGACCAGGGAACAGACCATAAATATAGATGGACTGTCTACCCTCGGTTGCCACCGGCCGGCAACGTGACACCATGGCACCAAATCAGTCTGACTGTCTGGTCGCCTTTTCTGCGGACTCTGTATCCGCACAGCCCCTTCCCGCCTCGCCCCCCAGAGCTTGGCGCGTAAGGTGAGGCACCCACCGGCTGAAGACAACAATGGTGAGTATGGGCTCCTACCTGGTGAGTATATTCTCCCTGCCCTCCCTCCCAGGCCACCATTGTATTCTTATAGACAACCCCCCTCCCCCGGGCCATGCTTTCCTCACACAGGGATTTCTCCATCTCCCCATGCTCCACTCCCTCAGGGTCACTGTACCTCTGTGGCTCTCTCCTCAGTCAGTAACAGGCCAGCCCCCTCCTCCATTTTATTTTGTACTTGTGCCTCTCTCTCTGGGTGCCATGGGGTGTACAGTGAGGGATCGCCCACTCCTGTCAGTGCTGTGCAGGCTGCAGTTTCCCGCCTTTTTTCCCTATTGTGGCTATGTCTGGAGTACCTGCTCTGGAGGATGCTCCGCCTCCTCCGTTAGGCCCCGCCCCCTGTCGGCCGCAGCATCCCGCCATTTTTCTTAGGTTGCTGAGCCTGCACTACTGCACTGTGGATGCCCCGCCCCTCCCGTTAGGCTCCGCCCCCTTTCGGGTGCAGCGTGGGCCACAGCATCCAGCCCTGTATCTTATGTGGCTGATTCTGCACTGTGGGATGCTCCGCCCCCTCCCGTTAGGCCCCGCCCCCTTCGGGAGCCGCACAGCCCGCAGCATCCCAACATTTTTCTTAAGTTGCTGGGACTTACTGACTGTGTGATGCCCCGCCCCCTCCCGTTAGGCCCCGCCCCCTTTCGGATGCTGTAAGGGCCGCAGCATCACCATTTTTGTTATCTTTTTAACTCTGTGGAGCCTTCACTGTGATGCCCCGCCCCCTCCCGGGTTGCCCCGCCCCTTTTCGGGTGCTGCGGACTGCAGCATCCTGCCTTTTTATTAGGATTGTGGCTACACTGAGCCTACACTGAGGGATGTTGCTCCCCCCCGCCACGTGTGTGTGGTCTCCCGGGAGAGCTACCACACACACTGTTCTATTCCCAGCAGCTTCTCCTGCCACCTACTGGTGGAAGTGGTTATTACACCATTACATATATAAGAATGGCTTGCATCAAATTTTCTTATGGCCAATGTTCCATATAATGTTCCAGCAACCCTTGGTCTGCAGATCCAGCATTTTTGGTGCTGGTTGACCCCTCTGTGTCAGATTTTATATATTTAAGATTACATTAATACTTATATACACATTCTGGTTCCCCTCCAACCACATACGCACAGACACATTCCCCATCACCATACGGTGTTTCTGTGCCCTCAGTGAGATCCTTCTGCTACATGGTGTCACAAGTAGGACACTGCACCAGACACGTTACTCATTACTAGACAGAGTTTACTGTGCTCTGAGCAGAACCCTCTGCTACATAGTGTCACGAGAAGTACATGGAACCAGACACGTTACCCGCTATCCAGGTGGTGTATCTGTGCTCTGAGCAGAACCCTCTGCTACATGGTGTCACGAGAAGTACATGGAACCAGACACGTTACCCGCTATCCAGGCAGTGTATCTGGGCTCTGAGCAGAACCCTCTGCTACATGGTGTCACAAGAATTTCATGGAACCAGACACGTTACCCGCTATCCAGGCGGTGTATCTGTGCTCTGAGCAGAAGCCTCTGCTACATGGTGTCACGAGAAGTACATGGAACCAGACACGTTACCCGCTATCCAGGCAGTGTATCTGTGCTCTGAGCAGAAGCCTCTGCTACATGGTGTCACGAGAAGTACATGGAACCAGACACGTTACCCGCTATCCAGGTGGTGTATCAGTGCTCTGAGCAGAACCCTCTGCTACATGGTGTCACGAGAAGTTCATGGAACCAGACACGTTACCCGCTATCCAGGCGGTGTATCAGTGCTCTGAGCAGAACCCTCTGCTACATGGTGCCACGAGCAGGACACGGATCCAGACACGTTATCTGTTTCCAGGCGGTGTATCTGGGCTCTGAGCAGAACCCTCTGCTACACGGTTTCCCAACCAGGAGAACCGTCTGCTACATGGTTGGTCATACAGGTTATGGGACCAGACACATCACCCATTGCCAATCATTGTTCCTGTGTTACTCAGAGCTACCCCCTCTGCTACAGGATGTCACAAGCACAAGACATGTCCTGTCATTCACATCACCCCTTAGCGGGCGGTGCTTCAAACCTGCCTCTCATCTTCATGACATAGATTCCTTTACTACATGATGTCACGGACATAGAACTGGACATGTTACCCCCTCCCAGGTGGTGGTACAAGGTTATTCAGAGCTCTGCCCTCTGTTGCATGATATGGCTCCAACTACATTACCTGTAGTTTGGTGTGCACAGATTGTGGTATTCTGTTACACGATGTAATACACCTTCTTCAGGTCCACTCATTATAGTGCATTATAGTGGTGATGCTTGGCATTTCTTGTGTCCAGTTCTCGTTTACATTGGGACACAGTCCTCTTCTCTTCCCTGCTCCCAGAGCACACCCTGTAGGCTTCTGTTTGCTTGTCTAGTTTACAGGTCTGACCAGGCACATTACCTGCTTCCAGTCCAGGGATTTGTATCTCTTGAATGCTGGTCCTTGGTTACTTACTGCTTGCAGCTACTCTGCTCGTGTTACCCTGTATATTACCTTTCATCCTCGTAGGACTCCCATGATCGGTGCCTGTCACTTCAGGGGATCATCATAGGGTAACTTGTTACCACACCATTTCGTCTTCTGTATGTTTCCACTAGCAAGTCTCATTACCTGCTCTCGGGCAGTGTAACCTTGGTTTATTCCTCTCGGGCTGTATCCTTTCTAAAGCCCGAGCATCCTGCTACGTGTCCCACTACACAAGGTACAGAACCCCTCGCTTTACCTGCCCCCAGACTGTTGTACTGTCATACTCTGGTCCTCTGAGTGGCCGGCAGCATATAGGTACAGTCACTATTTCATCCTGGTACTGTCAGGGTGGTTCTTCTGTCCTTCATCTGGGCATAACTACCATGTTTTGGCATTTGTTTCACTGGCTGTTACCCAGTAGTATGGCTTAGTAACAGTAGTAGTATTGTATTGCTTAGACCGTCCCCTCTGCTATACTGCGGATGGCCCTCAGCGAGGTTTGTTCTTATTGTCTCATGGTGCTCTACTTCAGGAAGCTGTCCTTGGTCAGCACCAGCCACATTGCCTCTTCTCTTTGATCTGGGTGAAGTGAGGCCTCTCGGTTCCTCAGGTAAAACAGTAAGGGTTTCTTCTACCCCTGGTGTATGTAGGACATCGACTGCCTACATGACTCACAGTGCTGCTTTAGGACGTCTTCTTCTGCATCTGCCTATGGCCAACATGGCAAGTATTTAGTCTTCTCTCTTAGGCAGCTGCAGTCTCACAGGGTAAGGATTCCTGTTTACTGCCTGTACTGTTTCTCTACCGTCCTAAGCCTAGGTGTATGGTCCCTTTGTGGTCTAGCTTCTCCAAGTGTCCTTTTTTGGCCATATGGACTATGAAGCATTGTTGTTCTCAGTTCAGGGTTTTGCAGTGCTCCCGCATACACAGTTATTCCTACGCTCTGGAGTAGCACACTGTTGTGCATGACCCCCCTATCCTAGGTTTGGTTTTTTACTACTCAGTCAGGAAATCTTCAAGCAGTCCTTCTCTCCTCCGTGAGGATGGAATATTTAGTATAATAGGTATCCTACAGTCCTCCAGAGGACTGTTATTCCGAGATTGCTTCTTCCGACAGGCAGGTGTGGGTTTTCGGCCCTCATTGGCCTCTATGAGCACTCCTGCTTGACTTGCTTGTCCTTGGTCTTCTTGTTGACCTGCCATGCTCTCCAGATGGGACTCCCGGTCCCCCTCCCTAATCTTGTCTCCCATGTGGAGTCCTCGAGAACTTCTCCATTAAAGATTTCCTCTACTTGCAAACAGGGTTGTTCACTGGCCTATGTCTGGCCCTACCTAAGGCTCTATCGTCTCCGAACCTATTGCATTCTGGCCAGGCTTCATTTGTTCGGCAAGTTGCCAATTCTCGATCATCTTTTCTCATTCACCATTAAAGTCCCCTTGTTTTCCTGTTGCTCTGTCCACCAGAATGCATCTGGCTCTCGCCTTTCCAATTGCCTAGGGATCCGGTTGAGCTGGTTGATCCGCTAATATCTTCAATGTGGCCATTGGATCCCGTATAAGGTTCCTTTCTCAAGCAATGTCTCTGCTCACCCTTTGAGGCGTTGGTCTCTAGATCTAGTCTACATATGGACTCTAGTCTATGTATTAACTGTTGTTCCCATTGTCCTGTGACAATGCCCATCAGCCTTACCTCGACCTCCCTCAACGGTTTTCTTCTTTGACTCCATGCTCTCAAGTACCTCTAGGCTTCCTTGGAGCGGAGTGTTTTATATAATCGACCTCCTTTCTAAGGCTTTAACAGCCCATGGAGTTGTTTTTTTCCCGGCCTACTGGCTTCCTCTGCTCATCTTTTCTGTCGGACACTGCGGGGTACCTGGTACTACTGTACTCTTTTCAGGACAACTTGCTCAAGATTCAGATCATGGTTTTCTTTTCTCCCTCTCCTTCTTTCCCTGGACTGCATTACGCTTGGAAAGCTTTATTCTTATTAACATGTATGTGTTTCTCAGATGGGGTAACTCATGTCATAGGCCATGGCTTTCTCTTCTCAGTGAAGACTGTACTCCTAGGCCTATGGAGCTTCCAGCCTGGCCATTCTTCCCTGCTCCATAGTCAGGGACGCAGCTTCTCCTGCATCTCATGTGGCACCTTCTATGAGAGACTCTCAGTCCTTTCTCCTTTATTTGACGCCTTAGGCCTCTAGGTGCCACGAAACATTTTCCAGTCTCTCCCGTCATGGTTGTATTTGCCTTTTTTCTGTTCTACCTCAGAGTAAGTCCCTGCCGCCTGTGGTCGCCTACTTGGCTGGGCGTCTGCTTTTTTCCCCACATCTAGCCTACTAGTTCTGTTGGACTCAATGTTACATCATGTTGCTGGCTTCCAGGAAGGCCACAACCCACTCTGCAGTGCAGCACGTTGCTCCAGGGACTAGACCTGCTTTCCTTTGCCGCGGACCTGTCGGGGTTTTCTCTGACGCATTCAGCATCATCCCTTGCTCTATTCCTAGTTGATGGTTGTGTTGGTGCTATTCTGTGCCTTCTCGCCAAGCGCTCTTGTCTAGCGGTTATCTTTCCCACCCCATGGACTGCTTTTGGACGTCCCATGGTATCTGTGTCCCCCAATAAGACGCACGAGAAAAGAGGATTTTTTACTCACCGTAAAATCTCTTTCTCGTAGTCTTCATTGGGGGACACAGCACCCACCCATTTTTCTTTTGGGTTTTTCCTCGGTATGGTAGTTTTCTCCGTTTTGGTGTTATTCCTACTTTACCTGTTCTTGACTTCTCCTACTGCTCTTGTACAAACTGGTTTAGCTCAGTGCCTGTGGGCGGGTATATCCTGCTCAGGAGGAGTCACTTCCTTTGTTTCTTTCTTAGTGTCAGCGCCTCCTAGTGGCAGCAGCCTATACCCATGGTATCTGTGTCCCCCAATGAAGACTACGAGAAAGAGATTTTACGGTGAGTAAAAAATCCTCTTTTCTCCTATTCCTCACCTGTTTGAACACTGCACATGTGCACTGTTCACACAGGTGAGGAATAGGAGAAAATGTTCCTGCGGCATTCCCAATGATGAAGAGTGCGGGGAGGAGGGACGGCGGGGTATTCTAGGCTATGCCAATTTGACACAGGGCTGCAAGATTTAAAAGTTGTTTTTTAGGACAATAACTGCATCACCTGCTGATCAGACCCCAGGACAGATCTTGGATTAAATGCAGCTATCCGAAGGTACAAGCAGTTTGGGGGTATCAGATTGTGGGTACAGAGTCGCTTTAAGTGAATGGAGCTGAATTTCAATACCACACACAACCTGAGGACAGGGGTGGTGCTGCTTTTGCAAGAATGAAGTTATGTTTCTTATCCTGGATAGCCCCTTATCCAGGCTTGGTGTAACATAGCTACTTTCTACTAGAAACTGCGCTATTCTTCTCTTCAGTTTGTGTGTGGTATTGGATCTCATTTTCATTTAACTGAATGGACCAGAGTTGTAGTACTGTGCACACAACCGAAGGGAAGTGTGGTTCTGTTTTTTGAAGGACAGCAGCTATGTTCTTCTAATCCTTAATAACTCTTTCAAGGCATGTTCACACGTCTTATAACGGCATGTTTTCTGCCATAAAAATCAAATCAATTTCCACATGAAAAACCTGTTATTTCCTTTGAAAACCCCACTTAAATTTATCTTATTGAGTCCCTTCAGTTAGCTGACTGGCAGGAAGTTGTTTGACACCAACCACATGATGGCCTGGCCTGTGAAGAGTATATAATACAATGGTCTATTACTGGTTATCGCATGTAGTACTTATGTAAGTGGTTACTAAACGATATATTTTTTTCTTTTGCAGGGTAATAAGAAGGGACCTCTGGGTCGATGGGACTTTGATACACAAGAAGAATACAGTGAATATATGAACAATAAAGAGGCTCTGCCCAAGTAAGTAGTTGTCTCATTGTGAGGGGCATAACTAGAGCTTGCTAGGTCCCCAAGATTTACTATTTTTCAGCCCCCTCCACACAGGTCCTGATATAGGCCAACATAAAAACCAATGCTAGGTTGGGACTTTGCACAAATTGCTAGCCAGCAGTAACCTTTATAATTATACTGCGCAATGTGGATACTGTGAGTAATAATTAGAGATGAGCGAACCTCGAGCATGTTCGAGTCGATCCAAACCCGAACTTTTGGCATTTGATTAGCGGTGGCTGCTGAACTTGGATAGAGCCCTAAGGCTATGTGGAAATCATGGATATAGTCATTGGCTGTATCCGTGTTTTCCAGACAACCTTAGAGCTTTATCCAAGTTCTGCAGCCCCCGCTAATCAAATCAGATCTCTAGTAATAATGCTTTTTTGTTTCTTATATAACACAATGGGAGGGTGCCAGGCCTCTTTTTTTTCCACATTTATAATACATATTTGAGGCCCACCAGGTTATACTTTTAACATCTTGCATATTAAATGTTTCATTACTTAGGGCTGCATTTCAGTATGGTATTAAAATGTCAGAGGGGCGTAAAACAAGACGCTTCAAGGAGACCAATGAAAAAGCAGAACTGGACAGACAGTGGAAAAAGATCAGTGCGGTAAGGATAGTATTGCTTTTATATAACAATCAATTTCATTTAACTAAGGATCTGTATACTTTAATTGTACATCTGGATGATTTGGATTTAATGAAGTGGAAATCTGGTGCAACCAGTTAAATCTGCCTTATAACTTTCATATATCTAAGGCAGATTTGTAAATTAAAGCAGAAATATAATTTACTGATACTTTTAGAGTGTGTGTATGTATGTGTGTGTATGTATGTGTATGTATATATATATATATATATATATATATATATATATATATATATATATATATATATATATATATATAATATTATTATTATTATTATTATTATTTTTATTTATTAATTTTTTTTTCCTTATTACGGTATAGGAGGTAAAAATAAAACATGCCCTGAGTTTGATGAACCACAATCTCTAAAAACACCACTGGTAATGTGTCTTTCAATTCTAATGACTGTGTGCTTCTTTGTCTAGATCATTGAAAAACGTAAGAAACTGGAGGCTGATGGGTAAGTGTACAACTAAGACAGATTATCATGTAGTATTGGTTAACAGTACCAAAATTTAGGCTATTGTAAAAACCAGGATACTTCACTGCTTGCTTGTGTGTTAGCAGTTCTAGGTGCAGAATAAAAGTAAAGGGGTTCCCTGTAGTTTACATTTTTATTTTATGAAAACGTGAAATGTGTTAAATAGAGATGGCTGGAAAACCACTTTTTGTTTTTTGATATTTTGCTGCTCTTAGAAAATAAGAAGTATCATATTGCTTCCCTAGGGCCCCATAGGTGAGTTTTAGGTTCCCCACTGAATGCTCCAACCTTTACTTCTGAGATGGACCCTCGACAGTGACGGCCCGCTCAGCCAATTCTGCTTCAATCAGTAATTGGCTGAGCGGGTGTCACAGGCGGAGAAAGATCATGTGACTTAAGAAGTCTCAAGAACTGCATGTTATAGTATGTGCATGTCACACCACTTAAGGGTGGGTTTATACTGAGGAATTCTCGCGGATAATGTCAGCAGAATTCCGCAGTATGTCCGCGCGCACGGCCATGCGCCTTTCTGCCGGCTCCATAGACACCATTCTATGGGCCGGCGTATTCCGCTATCCGCCGAAAGAAGTAACATGTCACTTCTTTCGGCGGATAACGGAATACGCCGGCCCATAGAATAGTGTCTATGGAGCCGGCGGAAAGGCACGCGCGGCCGTGCGCGCAGACTTACTGCAAAATTCCGCGGACATTATCCGTAAGAATTCCCCAATATGAACCCACCCTAAGAGTCCAAATCCTATTATCCAAGTACTGCACATGTCACCGCACATGACACTGCCTATGTATTTGGACTTCTCAATCACATTCCCATTGCATGTGTTTGCTTACTTAGTAAGTATTGCCACAGATCCATAAGGCTTCCCATATTTCAGTATGGATAAGGTAACACACATGGTCACACTGAATGACTAATGCTGAAGTGTATCAGGTGGGCTGGTAACTGTTTAGTTCACAAGCAACGAATTCCCGTTGTTAAAGTGTCACTATCGTATTGTTGTTATTTTTGCAGAAACTTTATTTTTGCGATTTTAAGAAACTTTGTAATTGGGTTTATTGGGAAAATATGCCATTATCTGCATTCAAGGTGGTGTTGCTGTTACTCAGAGCTTCCCCCTTTGCTACAGGATGTCATAAGCATATCACATGTCCTGTCATTCACATCACCCTTTGGCGGGCGGTGCATCAGGCCTGCCTCTCATCTTCACAGCATGGATTCCTTTACTACGTGATGTCACAGACATGAACTGGAAGGGTTTGTTGGGGATGGCAATTCCGTAGCGGTGGTGCTCGAGGCAATGGATAACCGAGTATAATAGTAGAAAGGACCCGGCACTCACCAGATAATGTTGCTAATTTATTGTAGTGCAGTAGTGCACAAAGCATCAGGCACAAGTAGGACGCGTTTCGGCCAAGCATGGCCTTCATCAGCTCAGAGTGTACACTACAACAAATTAGCAACATTATCTATCTAGTGAGTGCCGGGTCCTTTCTACTAATATACACAAACATGAACTGGACACGTTACCCCCTCCCAGGTTGGTGGTGCGAGGTTATTCAGAGCTTTGCCCTCTGCTGCATAATATGGATACAACTACATTACCTGTAGTTCGGTGCGCACAGATCCAGTTCTCATTTACATTGTGACACATTCCTATCTTTTCCCTGCTTTCAGTCCACACACTGTAGACCACTGTTACCACAGTTTTTATGTTCCACCAGGCACATTAACTGCTTCCAGTCTAGGTATTTGCATTTCCTGACTGCTGATCCTCTGTTACTTACTGCTTCCAGCCATTATGCTCATGTTACCCTATATATTACTTTTCCTCCTCGTAGGACTTCCATGAACTTTGCCTGTCCCATCAGGGGATCATCATAGGGTAACACTTTACTCACACCATATTGTCTTCTACATGTTTCCACCAACAAGTCTCATTACCTGCTCTCGGGCAGTGTAACCTTGTTGTATGCCTCTCGTGGCTGTATTCTTTCTAAAGCCTGAGCTTCCTGCTACGTGTCCCACTTCACAAGATACAGATCCGGTCACATTTGCATCCTGGTACTGTCAGGGTGGTTCTTCTGTCCTTCATCTGGCATAACGGCCATGTTCTGGCATTTGTCTTACTGGCTGTTCCACAGTAGTATTACTTGTATTGCTTAGACCCTGTTCCTCTGCTACTTTGCAGATGGTCCTCAGCAAGGTTTAGTCTTATTTTCTCATAGTCCTCTACTTTATGTAGCTGTCCTTGGTCAGCACAAGTCACATTGCCTTTTTTCATTGATCTGGGTAAAGTCGGGCCTCTCGGTTTCTTCTACCCCCTGGTGTATGCAGGACATCTACTGCCTACATGACTATCACAGTGATACTTTAGAAATTCTGCATCTGCCTTTGGCCAACATGCCAAGTACTTAGTCTTCTCTCTCTTAGGCAGTTGCAGTCTCACGGGGTGAGGATTCCTGTTTACTGCCTGTACTGTTTCTACGCCCTCAGCATAGGTGTCTTGTCTCTTTGAGGTCTAGCTTCTCAAAGTGTCCTTGCTTGGCCATACGGACTATGGAGCCTTGTTCTCACTTCAGTGTTTTGCAGTGCACCCGCATACCATTATTCCTTCTCCCTGAAGTAGTTTGGTGTTGTGTATAACCCCCTATCCTGGGGTGTTTTTTTTTTTTTTTTTTTTTACACCACTCAGCAAGGAAATCTTCAAGCAGCCCTTCTCTCCTCGACGAGGACAGAATATTTAATATAATAAGTATCCTCCAGTTACCTTCTCTGAGTAATGTTATTCCGAAATTGCCTTTTCTGATAGGTGCATGTGGGTTTCAGGCCCTTGCTGGCGTCTGTGATCACTCCTGCTTGACTTCCTTGTCTTTTTTTGTTGGCCTGCCATGCTCTTCAGCTGGAGCTCCCAGTGCCCTTCCCTTATCTTGTCTCCCACGTGGAGTCCTCGAGATCTTCATACCTTTAAGGGCCCTATTCCACCGGACGAATATCGTTTGCATAATCATTAAAGGGGTTGTCCGGCGATAAAAAATTATTCACAGAATAACACACATTACAAAGTTATACAACTTTGTAATGTATGTTATGTCTGTGAATGGCCCCCTTCCCCGTGTTTCCCCCCACCCACGCTAGACCCGGAAGTGTGGTGCATTATACTCACCGCATCTCGTGTCGTCCACGGTCTCCGATCCTCAGCAGTGACGTCTTCTTCGGGAGGCCGGCGGATCTTCCCGAGTGCCGGCCGCCCTCTGCAGCGTCATCCGAAGCTCAGCCGCGATTGGCTGAGCATAACTGTGCTCAGCCAATCGCGGCTGAGCAGCTGATGACAAGGCCGCGTCATCAGCCGCTCAGTCGCGATTGGCTGAGCACAGTTATGCTCAGCCAATCGCGGCTGAGCTTCGGATGACGCTGCAGAGGGCGGCCGGCACTCGGGAGGATCCGCCGGCCTCCCGAAGAAGAAGTCACTGCTGAGGATCTGAGACCGTGGTCGGCACGTGACAGGTAATGTATAGCGTACCACACTTCCGGGTACACGGGTGGGGGTGGTGGGACACGGGGAAGGGGCCATTCACAGACATAACATACATTACAAAGTTGTATAACTTTGTAATGTGTGTTATTCTGTGAATAATTTTTTATCGCCGGACAACCCCTTTAACGATCTCAAATGACCGCTATTGCGAAAGACCTGAAAACGTTCACTCATTTCCATGGAACGATATCATTACTTTTGATCGTAATTGCGATAGTTTTTTCTTCGCTATTTATTTGCTATTGCGTTCGTATCTATTATGAATGACCGAACGATGTCTTATTCAATGCGAATGTTTTGCGAACGAGCAACGATAAAAATAGGTCCAGGTCTTATAAAGCGATCAACGAACTCTCGTTTGGTCGCTAATCGTTAACTACATTTCAATCGAACGATTATCGTTTAGATTCGAACGATTTAACGATAATCTGAATGATAATCGTCCGGTGGAATAGGGCCCTAAGGTTTCCTCTCCTTGCAAACAGGGTTGTTCACTGGCCTATGTCTGGCCCTACTTAAGGCTCTATTGTCTCCAAACTTAGAGCATTATTGACAGACTTACTTCGATTTCACAAGTTGTCAATTCTCGATCATCTTTTTTCATTCACCATTAACGCCTACTTGTTTTTCTGTTGCTTTGTCCACTGGAATGCATCTGGCTCTGGCCTTTCCAATTGCCTAGGGCTCCGGTTGAGCTGGTCGATCTCTTCAATGTGGGCATTAGTCCCTACACAAGGTTTCGTTCTTCTGTCCTTCTCCCTCTTTCGCAACAGACTGTCTATTCTCTCCTTTTTTGCTGTTCTGCTCTTACCAAGCAACGTCTCTGCTCACCTTTTGAGGCGTTGGGGTTCTAGATGTAGTATACATATAGACTCTAGTCTATGTATTACCTGTTTTTCCATTGCCCCGTGACAGCTCCTGTGCCCATCCACCTTTCCCTTGACCTCTTCTGAGACTCCAAGCTCTCTTGAGTACCTCTAATGTTCCTTATAGCAGAGTGTTTTACATGTTCAACCTTCTTTCTAAGGCTGAACAGCCCATGGAGATGTTTTTCCTGGCCTATTAGCTTTTCCTCTGCTCCTCCTTTCTGTGGCACTGCGGGGTACCAGGTATTACTGTACTCCAGGACAACTTACACAGGATTCAGATTGTGGTTTTTCTTTTCCCCTGCTCCTTCTTTTCCCTGAACTGCATAACGTTTGCAAAGTTTCATTCTTCATATTAACATCTATGTGTTTCTCAGATGGGGTAACTCGTGTCATAGGTCATGGCTTCCCCCACATTGCCATAATTCTCTTGTGCTCGACCTTTGTCTTCTCGGTGGAGACTGTACTCCTACTCTATGGTGTTTTTAAACCTGGCCATTCTTCCCAGCTCCATAGTCAGCAGAGATACAGCTTCTCCTGTATCTCACCTTGCACTTTGTATGAGGGACATTTGGTCGTTTCTCCTTTATTTGACTCCTTAGGCCTCTATGCACCATGATACATTTTCCAGGACCTCTCTTCATGGCTGTGTTTCTGAGGTCCTTGTTCCGATATGTACCTTTTTTTTGTGTTCTAACTCAAGGTAAGTCCCTGCCGCCTGTGGTCGCCTACTTGGCTTGGCATCTGCTTTTTTCCCTACATCTAGCCTACCAGTTCTGTTCGTCTCACAGTTACATCATGTTGCTGGCTCCCTGGATGGCCACAACCCACTCTGTCTGCATACAGCACATTGCTCCAGGGACTAGACCCTTTTTCCTTTGCGGTGGATCGGACACATTCACCATTAACCCTTGCTCTATTCCTAGGAGCTTCCTTACTACTTTTGTAGTTGATGGTTGTGTTGGTGCTATTGTCTCGGTGGTGCCTTCTCACCAAGCTCCTTTTGTCTAGCGGTTATCTTTCCCACCCCGTGGACTGCTTTTGGACGTCCCATGGTATCTGTGTCCCCCAATAAGACGCACGAGAAAAGAGGATTTTTTTACTCAACGTAAAATCTCTCTCATAGTCTTAATTAGGGGACACAGCACCCACCCATTTTCTTTTGTTTTTTTTCCTTGGTATGGTAGTTTTCTCCGTTTTAGTATTATTCCTACCGTACCTGTTTTTGACTTCTACTGCTCTGGTACAAACTGCTTTAGCTCAGTGCCTGTGGGCGGATATATCCTGCTCAGGAGTCACTTCCTTTGTTTCTCTCTTAAGGCCCTATTCCACCAACAGATCTGACAACAGATTATCTGCCAAAGATTTGAAGCCAAAACCAGGAGTGGATTTGAAAAGAGGAGAAATCCAGTCTTTTCTTTATGACCTGTTCTCTGATTATAGTCTGTTCCTGGGTTTGCCTGCAAATCTTTGGCAGATAATCTGTTGGTGAAATAGGGCCTTAAGTGTCAGCGCCTCCTAGTGGCAGCAACCTATACCCATGGTATCTGTGTCCCCCAATGAAGACTTTACGGTGAGTAAAAGTTATTTTTTTTTTTCTCCTTTGAAACTACTCTATTTGGCTGAAAAACTAGATGGCATTGAATCTGTAGTAAAAAGCAAGGCCTTATACATATTGGGTGGATTTATTATTGCAAATGTGTGTGAATTCTGGCATAATTTATAACAACCTCCCACAGGTGGGTTCCAATTTGAATATACACAGTAAACTCACAGGCATTGAGGCCTTATGAAAAAATGTTTTTTTTGTTTTTTAATGTTTGCATCCACTTCTGGTTTTGGGTGAAAAGTACATACAAATGGTCAATCATGCGCTGTGTGAAGAGTACCACAGGAAACTAGATTAGTAATAAAGCAGACCTGTCAGCAGGAGTTAAACAGAGGTGAAGAAAGCCCATCAGGATTCCAGTTTTTTTTTTTTTCTTTTCCTTTATTTTTTATCCCCATACTCCTTTCCAGCTTTTAGAAATGAGCCCTTCTTCTGTTATGTAAAAGTCCAGGGTGCGTTCCCCAGCAAGTGGGTACAAAGGCAGTGATAAAGAAGACTTGGACTAGGGCCCTATTACACCAAAAGTTGTCTTCCAGATTTTTTTTCAGCCAAAGCCAGGAATGGACTATAAACAGAGAACAGGTTGTAAAGATAAGACTGATATTTCTTTTTTTTTCAAATCCATTCCTGACTTTGGCTGAAAAAAAGCTGTCAGACATCTTTTGGTGTGATAGGGCCTTTAGAGCGTTATTACACGGGCTGATGGTGGCCCGATCTATACTGTAAACAAGCGACAATCTGCTAGATTACACAGTCCGATAATTGTTTAGCAAGGGCTTCACGGACATTGACAGTGATGTCCATGCAGCCTTTGCCTGAAAAGTTTTTACATTGTATATCTCCGCTCCCGATCTTCTCCTGCTCACTGCGTGTTTCATTATGTTGGACGGGGAAACCTTCCATTACAGGGCTTTCCCGTCCATAGGGCCCGTAATTTACAGGACATGTGAATAAGCCCTTACATGGGATTGTGCTGTGTTATGCCCCATGGGCTTTTGAGCCGTATGTACCTAACAAAGGCTTATATATTGGTGTTGGAAAGCACTATGGAAATAGAAAAGGTATGGGCAGAATCCTGATGACTAGTCCTATCTAGCTATGGGCTTATTCATAATACTTTTTTACCCGCTGACACAATGATTTTTAAATATAGAACAATTATGGAGAATTTTGCCCTTGTGTGCCAGTTCTCTTTTGTGGCTCACTCTTGTGATTCTGATAATAGATGGTCTTTCCTTATGTTACCATTTCAGCTAACAATGTTTTGCCTTTAATTTTCAGGGTTGAAGTAAAGAGACCTAAATACTGAAGCTGTGTACATTTAGTGATATTGTAAATTTCAATTCAAATGACCTAATCATAAGTTGTGAATTACCAAGCTTTGAATTATTAGTCCTTGTCATTTTCTCAATTTAGCCGAAGTAAAGCTGTATGTTGTTCATTGTTACTGGAATTATTAATGCCCAATATTGTGTTCAAGTGTCTATTAAATAATTTGACACTCTTGATTTGTGTGTGTCATTTTATATTAAACTAATATAATGTAAAATGGTGGCTTAGCACAATTGCCTTGATTCCTGGGGATCTTGGACAAAAGCTTACTATGGAATATTTGCATTGATGTATGTATATTCTTTCTTGATGTATTTTTTTCCCCCTCTGTGCTCTCATGCCCCAACAACACAATCCAGCAAATTCTATGGAGGTACAGCAAGCAAGATTTCCAAACCTGTGGCCTATGAGGGCACAACTGCACACAGTGCTCACATAACACAAAATAAGGCCCAGACTGACACAATTGTTGCGGCTCCTTCTGTCTTTCCATTGGAAATCTATAAATATGATCATGGAGTGCTAATTGGTCACTATAGTGGCCAGGGGCCTAACAATGAGGTCCAGGTCTGCCATCAGTGACCCTATTAATTTTATCATGGCCCTCAAATATTAATTAGTATCCTGTGCTGATGTCCCCAGCTAGCATAGCTGACGCCCAGCTCTTGTAATGTGACGCAGGCAAGGAGAGCTTGTGTATTAGTATTGTTACCCTGCCGGCAAGGTAGCACAGAGCTCTGAATATCCCGACCACACTATATGTATTTCATCCAAGCTCTACAGCTGTCATAGATAAACATGTAGAGAGGAGCAGAAACTCCTAGTGGCCAATGTTATAACGTTCAGTTATACGGGAAAATTACGTGAATTCCAACTATGTTAGATATTGATGCAACTTTCCAAACATGCAAAGTTGTCTCCGAAAATGCCCATTTAAATGTCTTTATATCTGTGGGGAAAATGTAAAAGATTTCCACCCCTCCTTTTTTTTCTTTAAACCTCTTTATTATATGGGTTGTTTAACTGTTTTTAGTAACAATGCTAAAATACTGATGTAAAGTGGAATGACAAAAGTGTAATACACTGTAAACTAAACGTAAAAACAGCCTTTTTTTTTTTTTTTTTTAATACAGTGGTACCTTGGTTTAAGAGTAACTTGGATTGAGAGCATTTTGCAAGAAGAGCTTAAAGTTTTTCAAAATTGTGACTTTGTTTAAGAGCTCCCTGCACTGGATGGGAAGGGCATGGTCTGCATAGCTGGGTCTACAGCCCTGTACTCTGACCCAGGAAGTGTCCCTTACCTTCCAAATAGCATATCCACTTCAGGCTGGGGTTTACATCAGGGGACAGGACTATGGAGATAATCTCTTCATAGCTGTAACCACTCTGTGCCCACATCTGCCCTGCTCATTTCTTCATGCAGTCTGTCAGTCCTGATTGGTCCATGCTGAACACACACCCTTATCCATTGCTGTCATGTGACCACACAGACCTCTGACAGCAGCCCTGCTGCTTTATTCTTTCTTGTTGTAGTACACTACTGCATTATGGGTATCTGCAGTTCCATCCTGTACCTACAAACTTCGGCTGTTTCCTAAGGTTTTGCACTTAATATACATTATACTCCACTAGTGATGTCACGATACCAGAATTTTGAGTTCGATACTGATACTAACTTTATTTCAATACCAGTTCAATACTTACTAAAATATTTTTTAAAAAACGATAGAAATATAGTACCCCCTAGACAGCGAATATAATAAACCTGAAATGTTTTCTATACTCTTCAGGCCTGCACTATTACAGAGATACCAATTTATGGACTTTTTTTAATTTTATTACATTAAAAATAAAGGTTTACGTTTTTTACATATTTGTGTACAGAGTACAGTGATCACTTAAGACAGCTTCGCTATACCGCGTACAGCGATCATGGACAGCTCTGCTATGCACTACTTATGCTGATGTCGGCACCTCACAGCCCCCGCACCTCCCCCACCTGCCAGCTGGCTGGATCCTCACATGTGTCCTCTCTCCCGGACCTCCCGCTCTCCCTCTCCGTCCTCCTCTCCCTCTCCAGCCGCTCTCCTCCGTGCAGCTCCGACTCTTCAGCATAAATAATTTCTCTAATAACAGAGTCTGGCCGAGCCAGACTATTATCAGACAGACACCGACAGCGGGGGTCTGCTACACACAGTAGCCGACCCCTGCTGCATACGGAGCGGCTCAGGAGGGGTCAGATGCCGCTGTCATTGTGACAGCGGCATCTACACAGTTACATAGCCAGCACTAGCAATCGCAAAGTGGCGGGCATTTGAAATTGGCGCCGCCGGGAGCGGAGGAAATGCAGAGGAGGAGACTGCAGGGGGCAGTGAGAGGCACATAGAGAACACGGTTGCCGCTCAGATAGCCGCTGGGCTATACTTTATATTAAGCTGCCTAATAGTGCAGCTTAAAATAAAGTATCGATACCAGGAAATCCTGGTACCGAACAGTTTTTCAGCCCGAAATATCGATAGTATCGATTATTTCGGTGCATCGTGCATCCCTATACTCCACATGCTGATTGCTATACTGTAAAGTAACTGATAATGTGACATATTCAGCTGTTTTTAAATGTTTGTTTCATTAGTTTTTACATGTTCAGAATATAAAATCATTATTTTTGGGGTGTGGAACCAATTGTCTGCATATCAGTGATTTCTTATGGGAAAAGTTGCTTTGGTTTGGATTACAAGCACCATCCCAAAACGAATTATGCTCTTAATCCAAGGCACCACTGGTATAATAATGTACTCCATTGGAAGTCAATAGGATATTGTCCAGCACAGCACACATCATATACAACAATGGCCGTAATAGATTGCAACCGTCCCAATATTGAACATGTTCATTATTTACGACCTGTTTTTGCAAAATATATAACTTTTTTCACCTGTTCACACATGGTTTTGTTTAAAATTGTCTATATTTTGATATATTACTGTGGGTGAAGCTAGCCTGAGCATGTGCGTTGCACAAAAATAGACAATGCATTAATTCAACCCATTGACTTTATTGATTACAAATCCAGAAAATACAGGTTTTCTGTATATTCAGACTACAAAAAAAAGTGCATTAAAGGTTTTTCAATGATACAACTGAACTAATATGGTAGTGTGAAGGGGGACGAATGCCCTTTGTCTGAAGGAAGAAAGAGGAACTAGAGGAAGGATAGATATGTCATTGTAAACCTAGTTTTACTAATGTGTGTGATGTGTTGACATGGTTTAAAGGACAACTCCCATGAAAAACTTTTTCTTAGTAATTGAAGCACATTACAAAGTTATATAACTGTAATGTGCTTCAATCACCTATCTGCCTCCCTTCCCTGACTTTTCCCCCCTCAACCCCCCCACCAGGAAGTGTAAGAAACTCACACAGACCTAATTACTGTCGTCATCAGCCGGAGGGCTGCTCTAGCTCCTGTTACACCAGCCTCCCACTCCCCTGCCTTGTCAGGTGTCTCTGCTTGCTTAGCTCCGATTGGCTGAGCAACTGCAAGCCATCTGAGTCTTGTCACTTGCTTATGTTCTCTCCCTTACTGACTCCCAGCACATAGGCAGCTCCCCCCTCCCCTCATACTCTCTCCTGCTGCAGAGTGGACTCAGTGAGTAAAGGAGTTCTGTCACTTGTTTATCTTCCCTCAGTGAGGGACGGCTATTGTGCAGATGTTACTTTGCTATGTACACTACATTGCAAAGTGAAAGTATGTGTGTGCAGCTTCAGTGCAGGGGCTGACAACCTGTGTGATTATACAGCAGCCTGATGGAAGAGAGAGAGAAGGGGTCATGTTTAGTGTATGATGGGAGTTGAAGTGAATTGAGGGGCAGTCACTTGCAATGTCACAGCAGCCAAAGTGCATCATGGGAAGCTGAAACTAGGAAGTAAGGGAGAAATGAAGACTGAGAATAAAGCTCAAACTGTATGCAGACGGTGGGAAATTCAAACAGTAACAGCTCAAGAGGGATAATAAGTATATAAACTAATGTTTCAGATTTTTTTTTTTTTTACTTAGCACGGGAGTTGTCCTTTAAGATTACAGACACAGTTTCTGTAGAACCATATCCTCCATTATGAGGCATACTCCAAAGATTCTTAAACCATAGGCTACTAGATTTCTATGGGTAAACTGTCTCAAGTGTTTTATATACTTCCTTTACAATTCTTTGGTACAAGTTATAAACAAAATAAAAAAAAATGGTCAAGCTGTTCTAGACAAAGAAATTTTCTTTTTTTGCTATCAATCAACAATGTAACTTTTGCAAAAACTTAAATACTGAATACAGCCACATGGCATTGCTACAGTGTGATCCATTATATTACTGCTGAGCCTTTTCTAGGAATCCCAGGCTGTTCACTTTATAATCTTTCAGGGCTTTCTCTCTTCTCCTTTGTTGCAGTAAAGAGAGATGCTGAAGTTCTTTTGGAAGTTGTGAGTTGGCGGTGGTCTGCACAGGAATGTTAAAAAAAAATAATAATAATAAGCATTACAGAGTTGCACACTTTTTTTCACTAACTGCATACAAGCAAATAGGAACACCTATTTGGTGTGTGTTGTTCTGGAAGCACAAATATATAAACAGTACTACGTGTCTCCTTATCCTAACAGCTATTTAAAAAATGTGCAGAAAGCAAAAGTTCTTATCCATTTTTAGAATTTTGAAAATTTAGGATGGATATAATTCCCCACTAATGGATCTGAACTATGTTTTTGGAAAATATGAGTAGAGAGCAGTCAGGTCTGGGTGGGAATATGCACACAAATATTTTATGCACAATGGATGGCATATGAAGTAGAAATCAAGACTCTGTCAGACAGTCTCCCCTAGGGACAAGAACGGAGGAAACTGATGCAAAGCAGAATAAACCCAGTTGCCCCTAACAACCAATGAGATTTCACCTTCCATTTTCCAAGGAATCTGTAAAGAATGAAAAGTGGAATCTGATTGGTTGTAAGGGGCAACTGAGCTACCTCTACTTTACACCAGTTTGATAAATCTCCCCCCAATATATCAATTCAAATGATGGAGAACTTGAGGTGCTCAATAAAACATAAAAAAAAAAAATCACTAAAAAGGGGGAGTTAAAGGTGATTAATCTATGGCACCCAGCAAAACCTGAGAATACAGGGCTATTCTGCATATGCATAGGCTCTTGGCTGAAAGCGGCCCAAAAATGTTGATCTGTAGGCAGCTCCGTACTTTATCCATAGCTCTGAAGGAACAGTAGGGTCCACATGAGCGAATAGACCCAAACTCAAGGGTGTAATGGCTGCCACACATGTATTTACTAGCTAAACATTGTTTAAGGTTATGTTCCCACAACGTCTTTTTTTCGTGAAAACCTTCCGTCTTTTTATAAAGATGGGTGTGTTTAATGATCACAATCATTAAAGGAAATCTGTTAGCACCCAGGCCCTACCCGAGGTGCTGGCAGCCCCCTAGTGAGCATGGTAACTTTTGGCAATTTGTCTGGGGAGTGAATTATGCTAAATCTGGGGTCTCCTACTGTAATGAACTGTCACAGAGGAGTTGTGTTCTTCCTCCTCCCTCTTCATGAATAATCAATGCTGCCCGACCTCCTGCTCGCTCTGTTGTCAGCCTGTGTCTCTGATTGCAGATCAGTCCTCTGAAAGAAACAGTCAGATATAGTTGAATCTGAGCCCAAATATGTTGGAGCCATGGTCTAGAGGTAAATCGTCTATCTAAAGAAAACCGGGTTTATTCTTCCCAAAAGAAATATAGGTCTTTATTTTTTCTATTTTTCTCATGATTGTATCATTTTTAAAAGTGCGAAAAAATTCCCAATTAGGTCCAAATTAGTTTTAAAATTCATTTTTTTAAATAAAATGACAGTGACAAATAATTTATTTTTTCTTTTTCAAGTCATTGTATTAAAAAACGAAACTAATTTGCATCTGATTGGGAATTCTTTGCACTTTTAAAAATGATACAATAATCTTGCTACAGGTACTTCGTAGGTTCCGTTTTGGGCCTGCTTTTGTCTCTTGGATTTCTATATTGTATTATCACCCTAAAGCATCTATTGCTTTAAGTGGCTTGCTCTCCCCTGCATTTCGCCTAGGACATTGGACAAGACAGCTGACAATCTCTTATTAACATTGTCAATCCCTGACAGGTCATTACCTAGGGCAATCTCCATTATTAACGAGTACGGTCATTATTCTGGTTTGTCCATCAATTGGTCAAAGTCTGCTATTATCTACCTTAGTCCTGATAGAGATGAATTGGTGGGAACTTCGGTGACAGGTCTGAAGGTTGTCAGCAATTTTAGCTATTTGGGCATACACATTTGTAAGTCTCCCTCCAACACTATTGCCTTGAATGTTGATGCTCTATTGGTCCATTTTAAGGAGAAATTCTGGATCTGAAGATTCTTGCCTCTCTCTGTGGCCGGCAGAATAAACCTGGTCAAAATCGTGACCCTCCCTAAGGGTTTACTGCATATATACTGCATCACGTATTTGTCCCCCTAACTCAGGTCTTCTTTAAGGCCCTAAACTCTACTATTATCTTTTTCCTTTGGGGCTCCTCCCGGTTTAAGCTCCAGTTAGCCAAGTTCCAAAGACCGAAGGGCCTGGCAGGTATGGCTTTACCCGATATATTATTATACTATTTCTCAGTTCAACTTAAAGAGGTACTCCGGGCTGGGGTTATTTTCAGTGTCGCTGGTCACTTACCTATCCGGTTCCAGCGCCGGGTTTCGAATCACGCTGCCCCGTTCTCCCGGTCTGAGCTGTGGATTGAGACGTGACGTCTCAAGGCAGCTCAGCCACTTCTCCTGTCCCGGCAGCGGGACAGGAGAACAGGGCAGCGTGATTTGGGACCTGGCGCTGAAACCGGGGAGGTAAGTGACCGTCGGCTTCTATATCCACCCCCTCCCCGGCCATACACTGAAAATAACCCCAGCCCGGAGTACCTTTTTAAACATCTGGTGCAGTGAACTTAGGTAAACACTCAAGACTTCTCCTGAAAAGATGCTTCTGAACTCCGCATTCCCCTCCCTATGGTCGCTTCTCACAGCTGACATCCTGCCATAAGCTATCTTCCCATACATAAAACCGCCCGCAAATTAGAGGCTCTTGCCTGTACCACATTCCAATTCTCCGATATCCCGGCAGAGTTGATTCCCTATATACTCACTTGCTTAATCTCACCAACTACTAATTTTGGTCAAGGTTGGCTTAATATTGTCTCTATATGACTACCTCATCAGAACCAAGGCACATAACCACCCCCTGCAATCTGTATAAAAAAGCCCTATCCCCTCTCTCACCGATGACGATTTTGAGGACCTGTTCGAATCACACTTACATGTCTCCCCTGCAGTAAATAATAAAATGACCCATCTTTATATAATACACCAATGCTTCCTAACCCCTATAAGATTGTTCAGAATGGGTAGAATCCTTCAACCCTCCTGCCCTAAATTCTCACACCAGCCACCAGATTGGCACATATGGGCCTGCCCACGAAGCAATGCCTTCTGAGGGGGAAGTAGTAGGATTACTGTCAGAAGTGAATCAGACACCTGTCACTCTAGATTCAGCCATGTGTTTACTTAGTATTATGGATGAGGAGATGTGGCCCCATCATATACTTATTTGTGTAATTGAATCTCTTTTTATGGCCCGTAAGGCCATAGCCTTGAGGTGGATTGATAAACGTCCCCCCAGGATTACATACGTAGGTATCGCTAGTTAATAGAATTGTAAAATATGAAAGGGTGGTGTTTACTCACAGGAAGTGCTCCAAGAGATTTGCTAAAGTGTGGGGAATGTGGAGTAATTCTCCGCTTACAACAACCTCTGAACATGAAGTTTATTGGTTCACTCACAACAACTAGGAGAAGGTCCATGTTGGACCGATGCTATGTACTAGTTTTATGTTCTAAGTGTTCTTGATATGTCAGAAGTGTACAGTTGTAATGTCACTATATACCATTGCTCTTATTATTCTTGTAATTGTACATGATTTCTTCTGTGAATTATCCTAATAAACTGAGCTAAAAAAAAAAATGATACAATAATGAGAAAAAAAAAGAAAGAATAAAGACAGACCTATATTTCATTTCCATAAAGGGATTCGAACCAAAGAAAAACCTGCTGCTGGTCTCTAGACGGGTGATTTACCCCTAGACCAAAACTTCAACACAGGCTAGGAGATTCAACTATAACTGATTGCAGGTCTTCCTTTTATTGGCATATACTGACTTAGGGCCCTATTCCACCGGACGATTATTGTTCAGATTATCGTTAAATCGTTCAAATTTAAACGATAATCGTTTGGTTGAAATGCAGTTAACGATTAACGATAATCGTCCGGTGGAATAGGGCCCTTAGCTGAGTGAGCATTAATTATTCATGAAGAGAAGGAAGGAGGGGTAAGGCATGCCAGAATGCAGCGCAAACGCTGAGCCACAACTCCTCTTTGACTCTTCATTACAGTAGGAGAACTAAAAAAGATAAATGATAACCAAAAGATAACCTGCCCACAAAAGGGACTGATAACTACAGCATATTGTCAGAACCCGGGGTAGAGCCCAGGTGCTGACAGATTCTCTTTCAGTTCACAAAAGTTTACATATATTATATTCATTATTTTTGCAAATGTTGTACAACTGTAACATTGTTCTCAATGTTAATAATGGTGTGAAGGCTAAATCCTAAACATCATACTGTAGATTTAAATATTATTTGTCAAATACCTCAGTGCTGGAAAACACATCTACATTTCCTTGACGATATCCATTAAAATAACCATCAACCAACATAGTATAGTCGGCCAACATGGCATCTAGCATGACTGAGCGCAAAACTAAAAGGTGTTTCACTTCCAGAGCTAGTAGCTTCAGTGCAGTGGTTGGCAATGGACGATCACACCAGATATTCGGGTAGTCCTGTAAAAAGATATTGAAAGCAGGTTACATCAATACACACACACATATATGTTTTTGTTTTTTTTTAAAGTGTCACTGTTGTTATAACTTTCAAAATCTAAATCAACAGTAGATGTGATATAAAGCACTAGACGATCACTAGATCGTCCGGGCAGCCCATAGTAGAGGATAGTAGCGGTCTGCTGTAGCCGCTCCTGTTCCACAGAGCGATGGTAGCAGATCGCTGCTATCACAGTCACTTGTTTTTCAATTTGTTTGAAACACAAACGACTGCAACGATCAGCCGACATGAACAATGTCGGCTGATCGTTGCCTTCTATTCCACGGGATGATTGTCAGCCACAACGGCCAATGTCGGCCGACAATCATTCCGTTGAATAGGGCAGTCATCTGAGAGAAGGCAGTCATGTGACTGAGTGACACAATGAGCCATGACTCTCTGTACTGTCTGGAATTCCTGTATTTAGTCTGTTTTTTCAACCAGCACAAGTCAGAAAATCTGCCTTCAGGAGACTGGACCTGGATTTCTGGTAAGTTCAGCTTTGTTTTACAGCAGGATAACAACAACAAAAATAATGAATGTATATTGCAAACTTCACATCTACTGTTGATTTAGATTTTGAAGTTATAACGACAGTGACACTTTAATGAAACATCCCGTAAGTGTTATATCAGTGGAGACTGGCAGCTAGGATTCCCACCAACTGCTATGGAGGTGCTATCCTTTTTTTTTTTTTTTTAATAGTTCAAACATTTTATTGAGTTTTCACATAATATAACATTGGTACCGAAGAAAAGTATCAGTAGCAGTATAAATTCACGAATATACATAACTAATAAAACAAGGCCGACAACAATAACTAAACCTTACTCCACTTATACATAGAATATAGATAGTAGATATATGGTGCTATTTATCACAAGAATATAGAGTACAAATACAAAGCAAAGCTTACAAGAATGGATCTAGGGTGCCGGCAGCCGACATCTTATAATACCAGGTGGTTGAGGTAAAGTGAGACATGATAGGACGTCTTTCTGCCTGCAAGAAGCTATGGATAAGGAATAGTTTCCATTACTTAAAGAAGGAAGCCGTAATGGCCTCCTTATTGCGTACAGTGTCCAGCATCTCCCAGTGTAAGGTTTTCTTTCGAATAGAGGTCAATTCCGAAATAGTCGGTAGGCTAGGCTGTAGCCAATGGTTTAATAAACATTGAAGGGCTAGTAAAAGGGTGAGATGTACCCCGGGTGGGATAGGATGGTGCGACATGGGATCAGCCACAGGTCCAGTGTCACCATGGAATATATAAGTTATCGGATCTAAAGGATAGATCACAGCCGCTCCAGCCGGACAGTCTTCTGAGATCGGGACTCCACTGCGCATGCGACGACGAGCGCCCGAGCGCACTGACACAGTCTGTTTACACTGATCACGGCAACCCAGCCTTGTGAAGACCGCTACATCTCTATGTATCAAGTGGCTTCCCCGACCCCTCCTTAAGATCTTATTTTGTTTCCCTCTGTATTTATGATGTTACATGTTACACTGTGTGCTGATTTGTGTTTCACTACCATTTGTTTACACTGTCCATTCATCATTTTACGGCATGTTTTCCTATGACCCGCTAATTACGTCACCATTTGGCCCCACCCACTGTAATTGGCGGTCTTTTTATATGTATATAATGCCAGATAGTCCATGCTACTGTTAGACTAAGCTGATGAAGGCCATGTTGGCCGAAACGCGCCCTGCCTGTAATATTGATGCTTTCTGCACATGAATAAATAAGCAAAACTTATTGGTGAGTGCCGGGCTCTTCTATTTACCTGCTACTGGACCTCTCCACCTCGTGCACCACACCACCGTTGGAGTGCAGTCTTCTCTTCTTCATACATACAGCAAGGGCTGCCAGATAGTAAAGATGTGTAATGGCAGATCGGCACTCGCTTATCCAGAATATCAGGCCGTGTAATATGGCCCTTACTCGTGTCCAATCCAAAGCTATGTTGACATTTTCATCATGTGAGGAGGTCTTTGGATGATTTATACCTCAGTCTTATATGTTAAAATGTATTCATATACACATATACCATAGTGTACCCCCAACAAGGTCATAGACAGGTATTCTACATGTGACTAAGTTGCCTTTGTATCACAGCAGTTTATATTTTTAATTGCAGGACATGATAGAGGAGTAAACTACACTTTTACTTTCTGCGGAGGGGCAGATTGAGAATAGTCCTAGTATTTTTAGTCTGTTCAAGTCAATTTGCCCATATGGGTACACATATGCCATATGGCAATACATATGCCAGCCTAACCTTATATTGGTACTCTGACCTACAAATTCTTAGAAAATGTGATGTGAATAGGGCCCAAGGGTATGTTTACAGTAAATTAGGCAAAAAGGCATGTTACTTCTTTTAGCGGAGAGTGGCGGCAGCGGAGGAGTCATAGACAGGCAACGACACACTGAGAGGCCCCATTCACACTGAGCAAGAACTGCGAAGAGCGCCGGCAGCAGAGGAGCGCGCGCCCTCTCATTCACTCAAAACAGGACACCGAGCACGCCGCGGAATTCCGCCGTTTTTGCTCAGTGTGAACATAACCTTAGTAAAACCAAAAAGGAAGACAACAGCATTCTGGTCATTATTACAGATATACATATGACTTGTTTCCACACATACAAACCTTGACCAATTGTTCCCTGAAGGTTAGGAATGAAACCTGTGAAGGCGACAGGTTCAGGTATTGGCTAAAACATTCCTTGACTGTACTTGTGCGGTTTGGAAGAAAGCCACCCGTTTTCATTGAGAATAGGTAGACATCTGCTACCTAAAGAACATGAAGGCAAATGAAGAATAGTCTATAATTTGTTAGTTTACTGTTATGATGAACATGTGTTAAAGGGTTTATCAAGGCTTAGAAAAACATGGCTGCTTTGTTCCAGATCTAGTCCTTAAAGGTAGGGCTGGGCGATATTGGCCTAAATCAATATCGCGGTTTATCGCACATGTAGCCGCGGTAACGATAATTCAACGATAATTATGACACGCCCCTTTTAGCAAACCACACCCACTAGCCATGCCAAACTGGCGATATTTTGATTAGAAAAAGTAAAAAAAAGAACTGAACAGCAACCCATGGTTAGTCTATTATCATTATTACTATTTGTCATTATTAGGGGTCTCAGCAGAGACCTGGATGTGTATATACAGGTATACAGCCTCTACAGGATGTGTATACACAGGGGGTCATATAGGAATACATGTGTATAACTATATGGGGGGTGGATAGGTGTATATGACTATAGGGGGGGATGGATTGGGGTGCATTACTATACAGGAGGTACATAGTGATAGAAGTGTATAACTATATGGGGGTGGATCGGGGTGTATTACTATACAGGAGGTACATAAGGAGGTACATAGTGATGGGGGTACTGAACTATACATGGGAGTACATAGGGATGGGGGGTACAGAACTATACATGGGAGTACATAGGGATAGGGGTGTATGACTATACAGGGGGCACATAGGGATAGGGGTGTATGACTATACAGGGGGCATATAGGGATAGGGGTGTATGACTATACAGGGGGCACATAGGGGGAGGGGCAGATAGGGGTGTATGACTATACAGGGGACACATAGGGGTAGGGGCGGATAGGGGTGTATGACTATACAGGGGGGGATAGGGGTGTATGACTATACAGGGGCGGACAGGGGTGTATGACTATACAGGGGGGGCGGACAGGGGTGTATGACTATACAGGGGGGGATAGGGGTGTATGACTATACAGGGGCGGACAGGGGTGTATGACTATACAGGGGGGGGCGGAGGACAGGGGTGTATGACTATACAGGGGGGGATAGGGGTGTATGACTGTACAGGGGGGGGCGGACAGGGGTGTATGACTGTACAGGGGAGGAGGACAGGGCTGTATGACTGTACAGGGGAGGAGGACAGGGCTGTATGACTGTACAGGGGGGGCGGACAGGGGTGTATGACTGTACAGGGGGGGCGGACAGGGGTGTATGACTGTATGGGGAGGAGGACAGGGGTGTATGACTGTATGGGGAGGAGGACAGGGGTGTATGACTGTATGGGGAGGAGGACAGGGGTGTATGACTGTATGGGGAGGAGGACAGGGGTGTATGACTGTATGGGGAGGAGGACAGCGGTGTATGACTGTATGGGGAGGAGGACAGGGGTGTATGACTGCAGTCCCCCCAGTAACAGTACAGGACTGTAACATAGGAGGAATGGATGTGCTGCAGCAGGCAGGATACCACACACAGCTGTAAGTTATCCTGCCTGCTGCAGCCCATTATTCCTCCTATGTTACACTCCTGTACTGTTACTGAGGGGATGAGAGGACAGGTCAGCTGCTCCCAAGTGCTGCTCCTCCACCTTCAGCTCTGACATGGCCGCGTCCCTGCACACACAGGACAACGTGTGCAGCACTCGGACGGGACTGGAGGGGGGACCAGCACAGTTCCGTCCGAGTGCCCCCCCACACCCGGCCGGCGAGCGCTGCACACGTTGTCCTGTGTGTGCAGGGACGCGGCCATGTCAGAGCTGGAGGAGCAGCAGCACGTGAGGGCGGCTGTCCTGTACTCCCCTCAGTGAGCAGGGACGCCAGACCTGACGGGTGGTGGGCGCATGGACGGTGCGGCAGGACGGGACCTCAGAGAGGGAGGACAGGTGCGCGCACGGGGGGGTGGGGGGGGAAGGTCGCTTGGACCGATACCGGCGTCCCTGCACATGACTTGCAGCGCTCGTGCCAGGCCGCGCGCGTGAGGCTCTGACAGGACGGGCGCAGGGACATAAAAAGTACAAAAATACCGCAATTACCGTCCTGGCTAAGTTGAAGTCTGTTAACCGACGCCAGTGACGGTATCGGTATTTTTGCGGTATACCGCCCAGCCCTACTTAAAGGGGTAACGTGGCGCTCCGCAATTATTCACAGAATAACACACATTACAAAGTTATACAACTTTGTAATGTATGTTATGTCTGTGAATCGCCCCCTTCCCGTGTCCCCCCACCCCCGCACGTGCACCCGGAAGTGTGGTGTGATATACATACCTGACGCGTGTCAACCCCCGTCTTCTGTCGATGCAATCTTCGGGAGGCCCCCCTCTGCAGCGTCATCAGCTGCTCAGCCGCGATTGGCTAAGCATAACTGTGCTCAGCCAATCGCTGAGCCCCTGTCACTTACACTTAAACGCTGTGGCGTTTAAGGAGTTAATGACACACGGCAGCGCGATCGCTGCAGTGTGTCATTACCGGGGAGGCCCCGGCTGCTGATTGCAGCCGGCCCCCACCTGCTATGAAGCATGCTCCGCTCCGGAGCACACTTCATAGCGGGAGAACCACCCAGGACGTACAGTTACGCCCTAGGTTGTCTGGGGACAGACTTCCATGGCGTAACTATACGCCCTGGTTCATCTAAGGGTTAATAACTTCTTTCCGTTGCAGGATATATCATAGAATAGTAAACATTTAAGGCTCTAAGGTGTTGTTTTATATCCAGGAACTCCCCCCTTACACAGACAGTGTCGGACTGGCCCAGCCAACAGACAAGCAGCTCTCTAGGGGTGTACCAGGTTCTTCGGCAAGACCGCATGTAAATTCTGTGCGCGCAGATGCACGCGCAACTCTTTATTTTCATCTGCTTTGCACAAAGGGGCCATCTATAAGAGGGACTACATAGAGGGGCCATCTTTGTAACAATTAAGTTAAGGAGGGGAGGGGCTACGGTGGTGATGTGGGTGGGTTACGTGATGCTGCGTCCCTGCCCAGGTAGCACAATCCACAGATGATAAAAGATCACTTTTTACTGGAACAAGCACCATGGCGTACAATATGAAATAAGGTGTGAAAACTGCAAAATTGATCAAGCCAGGACACGAAATGCGCGTTGGAGGTGTATCTACACACAGTGTGACAGGTAATATCGCCAGCCATTACTCTGCAATCCTTGTTTATGGTTTACATTTCGGGCACTTGCACTTTTGGATTGTAGGATATAGAGGAGGTAGTTTTGCACTTTAACTGGGGGCAGTGCAATAGACATTATAGTCTTTTAAACGTTGTTACCCACTGGGGTTTGTGATTTTATGCCTGCCTCGTGTATATATATCCTCCTGTAAATATAACTATGTGGCTGTGATGTATCCTGTGTGAGAAATTTTTTACTTTGTTCTGTGCATAATTTTAATCCCTATTTTTTGATTACATAATAAAACATTGTATTTTTGAATTACATGAGTATTGAAGCCCTCTTTTTGGTGGGATATATGCTATGGCATAGCATAGATCAGTATATGCAATCTAATGATTGTATATTTTACAGTAAATAAATATGTTAAAAAATAATAAAAAAATTAAGTTTTATAAAATTATTAAAAAAAAAAAACCTTAGAACCCTCCCCCAATAAAACTTTAAAAGACCCTCTTCTTGCCCATTGTAAAAATATAAAAAAATAAAATAAAAAATAAACATTACATATTGTAGCATGCAAAATTGTCTGATCTATTTAAGTATAACATTATTGTTCCTGCACGGTGAACTGGTAAAAAAAGAAAACGCACCAGGATTGCTGATCACAAAAATTAATAAAAAGCAATCAAAATTTTTCGGTTATACCATTATGATACTAATAAAAACTAGAGATCATGGCGCGAAAAATGACACTGTAATCAGCCCTGTAGGTGGAAAAATAAAAGTGCTCTTACAAGGCAGGGAGGAACATTGCATTAATCTGACCCAGACTTTCATGCAAAGGGCTCTGTCTTGAAGGGGTTAAACACCTTATAGTGCTTGGTATTAGTGATGGGAAATTGTTAGTTGAGTTCATTGTTACAGTACAGGATGGGGATGACAGACCAGTCCTGTCAAAGACTCTATATTATTATATAACTAAATGTATCATATATAGTATTTTTACTTCAAAAATACCTGAGTATCAAAGATATTGGAGAGTATCACGCCGTATCTTTGGGATAGAATGTTTCCAAGCCAGCGGCAGTCATGAACAACCTAAAAACAGAAAACATTGCTCACACTGTGATATTCTGCCTTCATGGAGTAAATGTCTGTACATGTAACTATAATTCACAACTGCACTGTGACTAGCCTATGAAATTATAGGGCATTCAAAATAAAACAGATATATGATGAGACCCTTATATAGAAGAATGAGGGTCCCCTGAACACCATTTGGAATAAAAGTTATGAGAAGTCATTGAGAACCTGGTGTGCAGTGCAACTTCCAAATTTTTTTTTATATGTTGCAGAAGCAGCAAAAAAGGGCCACAAACGTAAAGTCAGCCCCTCTTATCAGGGAAACATATTGCTAAACAGTGACCACTTATGTGCTGGATGGTTGGATATTGTCTCTGAGCTTAAAGGAGAAGTTTGGCCAAAATTATTTTTTGATATGTTATTACTTATGGAAAGTTAGACAAATTTCTAATGAACATTAATAATGGAAAAATGCACATATACTGCTATTTCCCTTAATTTGGTAGATCATGGAGTGTTAGAATTAGAAAACAGTGACGACACAACTCAGGGTGTAATTCCTATGGAGTGTCCAGCAGGGGGCACTCTATATGTAGAAGTCTATGAGACTTTATTGTTTCTATGGATGTCTATGTAAACTAATGGAATGGAATGTACAGTGTGCTTTATTGATTGAATACATTTATGGAATACTTTGGGGAGCAAGTGTCCTTGCTCCCCAGAGTATTCCATAAATGTATTCAATCAGTACATTTGGAGGGCACTGAGCAGGGAGGGAGAGGTGCCTATGCGTCTACCTCGGCCCTCCCTCCCTGCTCGGTGCTGCTGCCACATATACACAGTACTACTACATAGTATGAGCAGATGATGGGGGAGTAGTACCAGAGCCATCTCCATCGCCGGTAAGCCCGACGAACCACCGCCCCCCTCCCCCCGGCACGATATGCACTGAACTACTACTCTCATCATCTGCTCATAGTATGAGCAGATGATGGGAGTAGTAGCTGGGTTATCCCTATCACGTGTCTGCCGCCGCTGATGCGGCCGGGCGCAGGGGGGAGACACTAATCACGCAAGTGCAGTGCAGCCATCATGCCCCCTCCGCTCCCCCTCCTTCTTCTTCCAGGATCTGGCCAAGCTTTCCACTAACCCATGGCTGACTTCCCGCCCGGTTGCCGCTATCTGCTCACACATACCGACTCCTGGTGCTTCCCGGTGTCCGCACTGACCGTCCTCACCCACACACAAAGGCTGCGTGCCGGCCCGGGACAACGGGAAGCACCAGGAGCCGGTATGTGTGAGCAGAGAGCGGCGGCTGGGGAGTCAGCCATGGGTTAGTGGAAAGTTTGCCCGGATCCAGGAAGAAAGAGGAGGGGGAGCGGAGGGGGCATGATGGCTGCACTGCACTTGTGTGATGAGTGACTCCCCCCTGCGCCCGGCGGCATCAGCAGCATGTGATAGGGATAATCCTGCTACTACTCCCATCATCTGCTCATACTATGAGCAGATGATGGGAGTAGTAATTCAGTGCATATAGTCCAGTGCGGCGGGAGGGAGGCGGTTCGTCAGGCTTACCAGTGATGGAGCTCAGTGCCCTCCCAATGTACTGATTGAATGGAATTGAAGGACACTTGCTCCCCAAAGTATTCCATAAATGTATTCAATTAATAAAGCACACTATACATTCCATTCCTTTAGTTTACATGGACCTCCATATAAACAATAAAGTCCCATAGGCTTCTACATATAGATCGCCCCCTGCTGGACATTCCATAGGAATTACACCCTGAGTCAAGACGTCACTGTTTCTGAGAGAATTCTAACACTCCATGATCTACTAAATTAAGGGAAATGGCAGTATATGTGCATTTCCCATTATTAATGTTCATTATAAATTTGTCTAACTTTCCATAAGTAATAACTTATCAAAAAGTAATTTTGGCCGAACTTCTCCTTTAAATGGGCACTGTCATAAAAAAAAAACAAAAAAAAAAACCTTCGTACATTTCAGAAGAACGAGTCGGGAGAAGTCCAGGTTCTGCAAGTTCACTCCTGCTTTTTGGCCTTGTCTGATCCGGTCAGCCCTGAAGACTTACATTATTCGGCTGTCCAGGTTACATAACACAAAGCTGGGAGTAAATGTGCTGCAAGCATGCAGAACAAGGACCTCTCCTGGCTTCTTCTTCTGCTACCACCTCTTTCCATGTCAGGAACTGTCCAGAGCAGTAGCAAATCCCTATAGAAAACCTCTCTTGCTCTCCAGACTGGAAAGAATACCACTTCCTGCAGGACATACAGCAGCTGATGAGTACTGGAAGACTTGAGAATTTTTAATAGAAGTAAATCAAATCAACTTGTGCCAGAGATTTGTAAAGAAATTTGGTAAACAACCCCTTTAAGCCTGAAACAAAGACCTAGTAGGCACTATGTTCAGGGCCGTATTTGCCTAGTGAAGCACCCTGCAGGGGGCGGCACCATAAGAGCAATAAAAAAGAAAAAACCTGATCGCAGCTGAAAGTGGGCGGGGCGGGGACAATGTCACGAGGAGGGAAGGGAGGAGCGCTCACCTCAGTCAGCTCCACACTTCAGTACTGGGGTAGGCAGCACAGGTCAAACAGCTTCAGTGCTCCTCCAATGAAGCAAGGAGCTGTGAGGGCTGCCTACTGCCAATAGAGGATGAGAAGACAGATCGCCCTCCTCCTGCACCACTGCCTGGGCCTGGAGGAGAGCAGGACTGCCCTGAATGTTTTAGGTGAAGGAAGGGGGGGGGGGGGTCAGTGGAGGGGGCGGAGCTAAGGTTGTGGGGCCAGAGCCTCATGTATGTGTGTGTTTATCATCCATTATGTACTGTTCAGGCCTTTGTAAACAGTATACAGAGAGGGGATTTTGTATGATACAGTACCCCCCTTCTCCATGTACTGTTCAGGGCCTGGTGCTCATATATGCAGGAGGGTGGGGGTTCTCTATGGGGTCCAGGCCCTGAACAGTACATGGAGAAAGGTGGTACTGTATCATACAGGATCCCCTCTCCGTATACTGTTCACTAGGCCGTTAAGGTTACATTGGGGAAGGGTGGGGAGGTCAGTAGCCAGTATAATGGGGTCATTCAGCTTTTCCAGCATCCTATACTTCGTACGATCAGGGTCACTCAGCTTTCCCGGTATCCTGTAGTCAGTATGATGGAGGTCACCTAGCTTTCCCAGCATCTTATGCTCAGTATGGAGGTCACCCAGCTTTTCCTAGCCTCCTGTACTGGTTGGGGAGCTGAAAAGCAGGCACAGTTAGGAACCTGGGAAAGCTGGATAACACTTTCTGATACAAGGGTAATATGCTGGGGCTAAACACTGGGGTCTAATATGCTGGGGACCTGATACTGGGGTATGTAATATGCTTGGGGCCTCATACTGGGGCATGTAAAAGGCTAGGGGTCTCAAACTAGGGTGTGTAATATGCTAGGGGCCTCATACTGGGTCTGTAATGCTCACTCTGTATTGTCCAAATTGCAAGGTCCGTACAATCAGAAAAATATAGGGAATATAGGGGGGAGGGGGGGGGGGGGGGCGGCGACACTCAAAGTGCCAAGTGCAGCATAAACCACAAATACAGGCCTGACTACGTTGTAGGCCTCTTAGGCACTACACTGGATGGAGTAGAGAACACCTGCTCTGTATCGTCTCTTCCTGTGATTTCCAGACACTATAGAACAAATCTTTTCTTAGTTTATCTTTGTGGAGACCATGGCCTCACTTTTTAGTGGTTGCATTAGCAAGATTTCTTTTTCCTACAATAAATCTTTTTGTAACCCCTAAGTTTCCACAAGAAAGACACTATTCTATCTAACTATTCCAACACACATGTGCATATAATACAGAACAAGAATATTAGTATCCCTAGTTATAACCTTTAAGATGCTTTTATCTTCAAGCACCATCTGGAGTCCATTCTTGAAAAGGGCCGGACCCAGGAGAAGGATGTCAAAAATGTACACCCAGGATTTTGTTGCTACCTGCAAAAAAAAACAGAACATAATTCGGGCCGACGCTCTCCTAACACTGCAGCATACACACAAAATGCTTGCAGCCACGTATTAAAATATTTGGGTACCGATTTTTTATTATTTTCCTCATTGTCCTTACATACTCTTTTTTTTATCGGATTATCGGATTGCTGACGGAAGTAAAGACATAGGTGGAGATTTATCAAACATGGTGTAAAGTGAAACTGGCTCAGTTGCCCCTAACAACCAATCAGATTCCACCTTTCATTCCTCACAGACTCTTTGGAAAATGAAAGGTGGAATCTGATTGTTCGCTAGGGGTAACTGAGCTAGTTTAACTTTACACCATGTTTGATAAATCTCCCCCATAATGTCTATGTATTCATGGCGCCAAATGCGCTCTTTCATTGACACAGACAAGTGAAAACCGAGTGGAGAGATGTAGCACAACTATGAAACCCCAGCTGCTCTGTTTAACATAGGGGGCACTGCAGGAGACATAGAACACTCAGTGACGTAGGTAACACTACCTGAGGACAAGCTGAAAATGTAGGAGCAGCCGACCAAGCATTCATGCTAAGGGGCTGCTGAGCAGGTCTCTGAAAATCAGCTAACAACTTAGCCAAACTATCCAAAATACATGAATCATTATTGGGTTGACAGACAGACATGAGGGTAGGAAGCATCTCACCACCCGGTCCTCCTCCCGATGTCGGCTTAGTCTCCCTTGCGACGAAATCTTTGAGAGGCCGGACGAACCACTCCAGCCGGCCCTCTGCCGCGTCATCAGCTGCTCAGCCGCCATTGGGCTGAGCAGCTGATGATGCAGCAGATGGGGGTCTGCATGAGGGACGTCTAGAGTGGTTCGGCCGGCCTCCTGAAGATGTCGTCATTGTCCCAAGATGGCGGCCCGGGATCAACAGTACTACGGTTAGTATAATGCACCACACCTCCGGGGTGGGGGGGGGGGACACGGGGAAGGGGGCCATTCACATACATAACACACATTACAAAGTTGTATAACTTTGTAATGTGTGTTATTTAGTAAAAAAAAATGTTTAGCGCCGCATGTTAAGGAGAAAACTTATCACATATTCACAGAACATGTGATAAATATACCACCACAAGGACCCCCACCAACCCCCAGAACAAGAGCAAATTCTGAGCTCCTATCCGCATATACCAATTCTCACTCTCTCAATCACCCGTGTACTCAAGTACATAAAAGACTACAGAAATAAAACAATCTCTTACCTGTAGGAAGCATAGCTTTTCACGGGGAGGAAGGTTTACTGCAACAGCTGCTACGCTCAGTACTTTCTGAATATGGAGATGCCGAATCTGACAAAAATATAAGGTAATACCAGTCACAGTCTGAGCAGTTTAAAGAGCTGCAATTAGTTTTTCTAATTTTATATTTAAGTTATTTTACGTGAGGCGTGCGGGAAAACTGCTACCTGCTTCTAGACAAGCTCAGCTTAGATCTGACTATGTAACTGTGACCTAAGGGCCCTATTCCACGGGACAATTATCGCTCAGATAATCTTTAAATCGTTCGGAACTAATCGATAATCGTTCTGAATGACTCCAATAATCGTTGATCACTTAAAGGAGAAGTCCAGCGAAAAGTTATACAAATCACCAATATACACTTATTAGGGGAAATGCTTATAAAGTGCTTCTTTCCCTGCACTCACTACTGCATCAAGGCTTTACTTCCTGGATATCATGGTGATGTCACGACCTGAGCTGTGCGGGCTGTGGCTGCTGGAGAGGATGTGGGCAGAGGGATTCTCAGTGTCCCTCCAGTGCCCTGTTTCCCTTAGTGTCCCCTGCCATCATCCTCTCCAGCAGCCACAGCCCGCACAGCTCTGGGAGTCGAGTCGTGACATCACCATTTTATCCAGGAAGTGAAGCCTTGATGCAGTAGTAACTGCAGGGAAAAAGCACTTTATAAGCATTTCCCATAATTAGTGCATATTGGTAATTTGTATAACTTTGGGGGGGGGGGGGGGGGGGGGAGAGGGGGGACTTCTCCTTTAATAAGACCTGGACCTATTTTTATCGTTGCTCATTCGCATGGAATAAGACGTTGTTCGGTCGTTTGCAGTAGCGACGACCGCAAGGACGATCATAAGTAACGATCATTGTTCCGTGTAAATGGGTGTACGATTTCAGGTAGTCCGTAATAGCGGTCGTTTGACATAATCGTCCCGTGGAATAGGGCCCTTTTAAGTGTCGTATTACACAGCCTGATGACCAGAATGAGTTGGTTCGATGATCAAGTGTCACTGTTAATTTTTTTTTTGCAGAAATCAATAGTACAGGCGATTTAGGAAACTTTGTAATTGGGTTTATTAGCCGAAAAATGCATTTTTATCATGAAAAAGCAGTTTGAAGCTCTCTGTTTTCATTGTCTTCTATCAAGAGGGGAGAGGTGGAGGGATATGAGGCACCAAAACAGGACAAAAAAAAAAGTGTTAATTTACAGCTACATCACCAGGCTCTCTCCTCTGACATCAGCACTGACTTCTCTGACCTCTGAATAGTGGATTTCAGCAGCTCACTGCTGTGTAATCCTTTGTTCTCTGCTCTGCTGCCGCTAATCTCCCTCCTCCATAACACAGACAGGATCCGACTGATGTAAAACAGTTGAGATTTCCTGATAATGAGCAGTGGATGACAGAAAGGAAAGGTGGGGGGACCTGGGAAAAGTCTTTTTAAATGCAGATAATGGCATATTTGCCTAATAAACCCAATTACAAAAAGTTTCTTAAAATCACCATGACTATTAATTTCTGCAAAAAAAAAAATAAAAAATTTAACGACAGTGACACTTTAACCACTAGGCAACCCTGCCGCCTCCATGGGTTCAGAGCGGGGCCGCGCTCTGAACCGCCACGGTCCCAGGTGCCGCTCGTAGCCCGGGACCGCGGCTATTAGCGGGCACGGTCCGATCGCCGCGCCCACTAATACAGTAATCGGATGCAACTGTCAAAGTTGCTTATCTATGCAGCATAGATCTGTATGAGAGATCAGTGCACTTATACTAGAAGTACCCTAGGGGGGCTTCTAGTATAAGTGTAAAAGTACAAATAAAAGTGTTGTTATTAATAAAAAGCCCCCTCCCCTAATAAAAGTTTGAATACCCCCTTTTCCCATGTTATAAATAAAAATAAATAAACATCCCTTAACCTTGCCTTCTACTCTAGTGGTCCCCTTTTTGGTCCCTGCCTGGGTAGTTGTGTGCCCCAGGCTTTCTCTCACCAGTGCAAGCTCTCCCCTATAGGGTGCTGTGTGGTGTAAATATCAGGTGCTTTTGTTGTCATGGTTTAATCGGGTTCTTTTTCTCTAAAGTACTACCTACAACCTAACGGGTGTGGTTTGCACTGCTGTTTTTCTTTTTCTTATTTATGTTAAATGTTTGAAAAATTTAATAAAATTGAGAATTTAAAAAATAAATAAATAAATAAACATGTTTGGTATCGCCGCGTGCGTAATCACCCAAACTATTAATTAATCACATTCCCGATCTTGCACAGTAAATGGCGTAAGCGCCAAAAAATCCCAAATGCAAAATTGCGCATTTTTGGTCGCATCAAATCCAGAAAAATTGTAATAAAAAGCGATCAAAAAGTTGCATTTGCGCAATCAAGGTACCGATAGAAAGAACACTTCATGGCGCGAAAATGACATGACACGGCCCCATAGACCAAATTTTTTACAGGCCATCAGATACAATGAAAGTTATACATATGGGAGGGGGGAGGGGGGGAGCTATTCAGAGGTCAGTTAGCTCAGTGGTGACTCAGATGAGTTGTAGCTTTTAATTAACTCTTTGTTGTCCTGTTTTGGTTTCTTTATTTTCTCTCTCTCCATAGGAGAATAATGAAGACAGGAAGAGAGCTTTAAACTGCTTTTCCATGATACAAAATTCATTTTTCGGCTAATAAACCCAATTACAAAGTTTCTTAAAATCGCCTGTACTATTGTTTTCTGCAAAAAAAAAAAAAAAAAAAAAAAAAAAAAGAAATTTCACAACAGTGACACTAAGTTATAAGTAGAGTACACAAGGCTACAGTAGTTTGCAATAAATTAGAATGTCAACAAAAAGGTTTATTTTCAGTAATTCAATTCAAAAAGTGACCTCATATATTCAGTCATTACATACAGAGTGAACTTTTTCAAGCGTTTATTTCTGTTAAAGTTGATGGTTATGGATTACAGCCAAGAAAAGCCCAAAAGTCAGCATTTTTTAAAATTAGAATAATTAACCCAAAACACCTGCAGTGGCTTCCTAAGTGTTATAAAAAGGTCCCTTAGGGGCCTATTCCACCGGACGATTATCGTTAAATCGGTCGAATCTAAACGATAATCGTTCGGTTGAAATGCAGTTAACGATTAACGACCAAACGAGAAATCGTTGATCGCTTTATAAGACCTGGACCTATTTTTATTCGTTGCTGGTTCGCAAATCGTTCGCATTGAATAAGACTTTGTTCGGTCGTATGCAGTAGATACGAACGCAATAGCGAAGAAAAAACTATCGCAAATACGATCATAAGTAACGATTATCGTTCCATGGAAATGAGTGAACATTTTCAGGTCTTTCGCAATAGTGGTCGTTTGAGATCGTTAATCGCTAACGATTATGCGAACGATAATCGTCCGGTGGAATAGGGCCCTTAGTCTGGTTCAGTATGCAACACATACATGGGGAAGACTGCTGACTTGACAGATGTTCAGAAAGCAGTCATTCACACACTCCACAAGGAGGGTAAGCCACAAAAGTTTATTGCTAAAGAAGCTGGCTGTTCTCAGAGTGCTGTATCAAAGCAGATTAATGGAAAGTTGAGTGGAAGGAAAAAGTGTGGTAGAAAAAGGTGCACAATCAATGGGGAGAACCGCAGTCTTATAACTAAAATGCCATTCAATAATTTGGGAGATATTCACAAAGAGTGGACTGCGGCTGGAGTCATTGCTTCAAAAGCCACCACATTCAGATGTCTGCAGGACATGGGCTACAAGTGTTGCATTCCATGTGTCAAGCCATTCCTGACCAATAAACAACGCCAGAAGCGTCTTATTTGGGCCAAAGAAAAGAAGAAATGGACTGTTGATCAGTGGTCCAAGGTGCCGATTTCAGATGAAAGTAAATTTTGCATTTCATTTGGAAATCAAGGTCCCAGAGTCTGGAGGAAGAGTGAAGAGGCACACAATCCAAGCTGCTTGAGGTCTAGTGTAAAGTTTCCACAATCAGTGATGGTTTGGGGAGCCATGTCGTCTACTGGTGTAGGTTCACTGTGTTTCATCAACACCAAAGTCAACGCTGCCGTCTACCAGGAAATTTTAGAGCACTTTATGCTTCCCTCTGCCGAAGAGATTTTTGGAGATGGAATTTTAATCTTCCAGCAGGATTTGGCACCTGTCAACACTGCCAAAAGTACCAATACTTGGTTTACTAACCACAGCATCACTGTGCTTAATCAGCCAGCAAACTCGCCAGACCTTAACCCCATAGAGAATTTATAGGGTATTGTCAAGAGGAAGATGAAAGACACCAGACCTAACAATGCAGACGAGCTAAAGGCCGCTATCAAAGCAACCTGGGCTTCAATAACACCTCTGCAGTGCCATCAGCTGATCGCCTCCATGCCACGCCGCACTGATGCCATCTTTCATGCAAAAGGTGCCCTGACCAAGTATTGAGGGCATTTACTATATGTAATGACTCTGTATGTAATATATGAGGTCACTTTTTGAATTGAATTACTGGGGGGGAAAAAATAACTTCTTGTTGATATTCTAATTTATTGCAAATCACTGTATATCTATGTTCTTGCATTCCATTGCTATAAATCCACAAATGAAGGAGTCTAAGTAGTCCTCAAGGAGGGCCCAAACAACGATGTAAACGAGCGGCGATCTTCTAGATCGCCGTTCATTTACTAGGGCCTATTCCACGGCCATTCTTTATTGTGTCCAATTCTTTATTGTGTCCCTTAACGAAGGACTTGTAGTGATCTCTTCCCACTCATGGTAATATAGAGAAAGCCGACCCCTACTGGACCCCTGATGTCATTGTTTGGTTTCCTTCTTATCAGTCACCTAGGAGGAGAACAGGTAACCTTTCCCTTGAGGCTTCCAGCTTTTACTTTTGGACCCACCACTCTCCTAAACCCTCCACCCACCCTTGCCTTGAAAGGGCCGTTTGGGAGGAGGGGTAACAGAAGGAAACTTATCAGATGCCTTCTCAAAAATGTCATCCAGTGCAGGCCCAAATAGTAACTGACCCTGGCAAGGGAGCGCACATAACCTAGATTTAGATGTCTGGTCTCCCTTCCAGTCCTTCAACCAGATAGCTCTGCAAGCTAAGTTAGTCAGGACAGATGTTCTGGCCGCCAGCCTGATAGCGTCAGCTGAAGCATCAGAGAGAAAATCAACAGCATTATACAAAGCAGAAAATGCATCTAGAAGCTCTTCTCTAGGGGTACCATCTTTTATGTGATCTTCATGCACCCCTAGCCAGAGTCTAAGAGACCTAGCTACTGAGGTAGCGGCAACTGTTAGCTTAAAGTGTCACTGTCGTGAATTTTTTTTTGCAGAAATCAATAGTCCAGGTGATTTTAAGAAACTTTGTAATTGGGTTTATTAGCCGAAAAATGCATTTTTATTATGAAAGAGCAGTTTGAAGCTCTCCCCCGTCTTCATTGTTCTCCTATAGAGAGAGCTAAATAAAACACCAAAACTGGACAACAAAGAGTTAATGTACAAATACCTCACCCTTAATATCCTCTGACAGTCACCACTGATCTCCCTGACCTCTGATTACAGCATTCACCCAGCTCCATTCCAATGAACACAAAAATACGCTGCACATGAGTCTCTCACACTGGTGTGTAATCTAGAGGGCCTGTGAACCTCTAATAACAATCCAAGAAAACAGAAGATACACACCATGAAATTCTTTTCAGTTTCTTTATCCAAAATAATTTCAGGTTAACAATGCACATAAGGTATATCACCCAACACTCGTGCTCATAATCTTCAGATGCTGTGTGAGAGACGGTAAAGTCCTTTAAGGCTCAATCAGAGCTCTGTCGTCCTCATGGAGGGGATCGGCGTCGCGGGAGCAGAAGCCGGATTCTGCGACGTTTCGTGGAGGAACTTTACTTTGTCAAGCAGCTCCATGCCTGTTAGGCTGCATTCCCACGTTCCGTGATCCTGACGGATCACGGACGTGGAATGCATGTACCGGAGTCCCCCTGCGCCCGGACAGCATCTGTAATTAGATGCTGGGAGCGGGGGAGACTGTATTCATAAGCGCCACGCTGTAGTAACAGCACCGTGCGGCTGATTCATTACAGCGCGGCGCTTATGAATACAGTCTCCCCCGCTCCCAGCATCTAATTACAGGTGCTGTCCGGGCGCAGGGGGACTCCGGTACATGCATTCCACGTCTGTGATCCGTCAGGATCACGGAACGTGGGAATGCAGCCTAATCCTCTGTTATCTGCCTTCTGCTGTCGGCTAACTTCCTCCTTCCTCCTCCCCCCTCCCTAGAACAGACAGAGCACGTCTGATGCAACAAGTCACAATTTCCTGATTTTTTGCAGTGGATGGAGGGGGAACCTGGGAAAGGGCTTTTTTAATGCAGATAATGGCATACTTGGCTAATAAACTCAATTACAAAGTTTCTTAAAATCGCCTGGACTATTGATTTCTGCAAAAAAATAAATAAAAAAAATACGACAGTGACTCTTTAAGTATGGCCCGAGCTGACTCCCATCCTTTCTTTAAAAATCCTTCAGCTCTTCGATCCATAGGATCCTTTAATAATCCTGTATCTTCAAATAATAGAGCAGTCTTTTTAGATATGTTGAAAAACGAATGGTCAATACTAGGGGCTGTTCCAAGCGGTAGTTTCAGAATCATCAAACGGATACTTCCTCTTGAGCAACTTAGGAACAAAAAACTTGTGGTATGGTTTTTTCCATTCATTCTGAATAAGGCCTGAAATGTTCTTATGAATTGGAAATACCTTTTCCTTCTTAGGAGCTAAGCCCTCTAACATCTTATCCTGGGTTGATAATTCTACTTTAGACTCCTCAATGTCCATAGTGCTTCTGACCGCTTTAACTAGTGACTCTACAGACTCAAAGGCAGACATCGGCTTTCCTGCCAAGTCCTCAGGAGAAGATTCAGCAGAGGTCTCACATTCTCCCTCCTCCTCTGCTTCTGATTCCGAAATAGGGACAGGATCAGTGGACCTTGAAGGGACACCAGATCTGCTAGATGTAGAAGGCTTCTTAGATTTGGACTTACAACTAGCCTTAATCTCGTCCCGTATGATGCCTTTGATATTCTGCATAAAAGGTTGGGGCTTGTTCTTCCATTACTTTAGTTAAACAGGCGCTGCAAAGTGATTTAGAATAATGAGAATGGAGCACCGCTCTACACATTGCACATTCCTTTCTTTTAGATCTGCAGGAGGATTCCCCCTACAAAATAACAAACTGAAATAAATACCAATCCCAAAAATAAATGTTGGGATTTTTAACCCCTCTCCCCCGACCAGAACCTCGGACGTGGTCTCCTGGGCTTGAGCACCCGAGGGTTGTGCTGACTTCTCTCCATCCATGAGGGAATGCAGCAGATGCAGCAGGCTGGACAGCTGAGAAAACGACCACAGACTGTCCGGACTCCAGAGCAGGCTGTGGTCCGGTCTTTTTGAATGTACCGCCCCGCCAGTCATCACAGCAGACTCCGACCCCCACCACCACCACCTCGCGGTGGCCACTCACCCCCATAGAGGGCCAGCCATGGCCTAGTCACCCCCATCAACTCCCTAGCAGCGCCCGCACCAAAAACACTGCAACCGGCAACCCAGAAGCCCCGCCACCTCCGGTGACATGACATGGCGAAAGTACGTCAGCGTGCAGGTGCATAGCTACACTGCGCCTGCCAACGTCCACGGAAGCAGCGCCGACTGCCCGGGACCCGTGGAACATGTGGCATGTGCGGCACCCTCTCCGGACCGACGGAGAAGACAGAGGGGGAACTGACCGGAGCGACACTGGGAGAGCCGGACCCACATACTACCATGCGGCCTCCATGTGAAAGGACTTACGCTGGCAGAATTCGCCGGCATCACAGGTACACCAAATCCCCGGGGTTCCTCAGCTCATATCCTGGTGAAAAAAAACCTGGTAACCTGCAGCGGTGCTCCAGCACCGCCGCCTCCTGCTCGACAGACAGGAAACTGAACTGAAGATGATGTGAAGTCCGGCCTACTTATGAAAAAATTCCTGGTGACTGCTTCCTGTCTGTTTTTTTTTTTTTTTTTTGGGGGGGGGGGGGGGGGGGGTGTCTTGTATTTACGCCATTTGTTCTATATTAAAACTTACAGTCTCGGGCTACAGATAGCACCCAAGATTGCGGCGGTTCCGAGCGGGGCTGCCACGTGATCCCTCTCTGAACCACCCTCCTGCATCAGGACGTACATTTACCGACTGATGCGGGAAGGGGTTAAAAGACAGAAGAGGGGTCAGAAGAGCGGCGACGTGAACGCGCGCAGGATTTGAACAGCGTGGCAGGACTGTAATGAAGCACCGAACATCGCTGGAGAATATACGCGCCAGAGCGCAGTGCAGCTCCTTTGACCCCTTGCCTCTAAAGCCTGTTTTGGCCTTAATGACCAGGCTTATTTTTTCATATCTGACCTGTCTCACGTTATGCGCTTATAGCTCAGTGATGCTTTAACGTATGCTAGCGATTCTGAGATTGTTTTTTCATCACATATGGCACTTTATGTTAGTGGCAAAATTTGGTCACTACTTTGTTTTTTTTTGTGAAAAACATCAAAATGTCATGAAAAATTTGAAAAATTTGCATTTTATGAACTTTGAAATTCTCTGCTTCTTAAAAAAGGAAGTCATAGCACATAAATTAGTTACTAAATCAAATTTCAATATGTCTTCTTTATTTTGGCATAAATTGGTAAATATATTTTACTTTTTTAGGGTGTTACGGGGCTTAGAAATGTATCAGCAAATTATCAAATTTTCATGAAATTTCCAAAATGGATTTTTTTTTAGGGACCAGTTCTTTTTTTAAATGGATTTAGGAGGCTTGTATACTGGAAGCCCCCATAAGTGACCCCATTTTGGAAACTAGACACCTTAAAGAATTAATCTAGGGGTATATTGAGCATTTTAACCCTACAGGGGCTGGAGGAAAGTGTTCACCATTAGGCCGTAAAAAAATGGAAAATTTTAATTTTCCAATAATATATACGTTTAGATTAAAGTTTCTCATTTTCAAAAGAAACATGAGAAAAAAAGCATGCCAAAATTTGTAACGCATGTTCTCCTGAGTACAACAGTACCCCATATGTGGGGGTAAACCACTGTATGGGCACACAGCGGGGCTCAGAAGGAAGGGTGCGCCAATAAGCTTTTTTAACCCTTTAAGGACAGAGCAAATTTCGATTTTTGCGTTTTCGTTTTTTCCTCCTTGTGCATAAAAGGTCATAGCACTTGCATTTTTCCACCTAGAGACCCACATGAGCCCTTATTTTTTGCGTCACTAATTGTACTTTGCAATGACAGGCTGAATTTTTCCATAAAGTACACTGCGAAACCAGAAAAAAATTCAAAGTGTGGTGAAATTGAAAAAAAAAACGCATTTTGTTTATTTGGGGGAAATGTGTTTTTACGCCATTCGCCCTGGGGTAAAACTGACTTGTTATGCATGTTCCTCAAGTCGTTACGATTACAACGATATGTAACATGTATAACTTATATTGTATCTGATGGCCTGTAAAAAATTTAAACCATTGTCAACAAATATACAACACTTAAAATCGCTCCATTCCCAGGCTTATAGCGCTTTTATCCTTTGGTCTATGGGGCTGTGCGAGGTGTCATTTTTTGCGCCATGATGTGTTCTTTCTATCGGTACCTTGATTGTGCATATACGACTTTTTGATCGCTTTTTATTACAATTTTTCTGGATTTGATGCGACCAAAAATGCACAATTTTGCACTTTGGGATTTTTTTGCGCTGACGCCATTTACCGTGCGAGATCAGGAATGTGATTAATTAATAGTTCGGGCGATTACGCACGCGGCGATAGCAAACATGTTTGTTTATGTATTTATTTATTTACTTTTATTTATAACCTGGGAAAAGGGGGGTGATTCAGACTTTTATTAGGGGAGGGGGATTTTTACTATTAACAACACTTTTTTTTTACTTTTACACTTATACTAGAAGCCCCCCTGGGGGACTTCTAGTATAAGTGCTTTGATCTCTCATTGAGATCTCTGCAGCATAGATATGCTGCAGAGATCCATGAGATAGGCACTCGTTTACTTCCGGCTGCTGCAGCCGGAAGTAAACGAGTGCCGAGCCGGGGACGGCGCCATCTTGGAGCGGTCCCCGGCCGGCTTCATTTGCGGAGATCGCTCCTCCGGGACAACATCCCGGAGGAGCGATCTCCCCACTAGACACCAGGGATGACGCTGCGTCCGGTAATCGGATGCAGCTGTCAACTTTGACAGCTGCATCCGATTACTGTATTAGCGGGCACGGCGATCGGACCGTGCCCGCTAATACCTACGGTCCCGGGCTACACGCGGCACCCGGGACCGGCGCGGTTCAGAGCGGGGCCGCCGCGCGGCCCCGCTCTGAACTCCATTACCGGCATCAGGGCGTAAATTTACGCCCGATGTCGTTAAGGGGTTAATGCAGATTTTTCTGAAGAAGTTTCTGAGCGCCAGGTGCGTTTGCAGTGCCCCTGTAGTGCCAGCAGAGAGAAAAACCGCCATAAGTCACCCCATTTTGGAAAGTAAACCCCTCAAAGAACTCATTTTGGGGTGTGGTGACCATTTTGACCCCACAGGTATTAGAGGAAAGTATTCAAAATTAGACAGTTAAAATGAAAAACCTGAATTTTTCCAATAATATGTTAGTTTAGTTTGAAATTTCTCAATTTCACGAGGAACAGTAGAAAAAAAAGTACCCAAAAATCTGTAACGTAGGTTCTTCTGAATACAACGGTACCCCATATGTGGGCATAAACCTCTGTATGGGCACACAGCAGGGCTCAGAAGGGAAGGAGCGCCAATTAGCATTTTCAGTGCAGATTTTGCGGAAGAAGTTTCTGAGCGCCAGATGCGTTTGCAGCGCCCCTGTAGTGCCAGCAGAGTAAAATCTCCCCATAAGTCACCCCATTTTGGAAAGTACACCCCTCAAAGAATTCATTTTGGGGTGTGGTGAGCATTTTGACCTCACAGGTATTAGAGGAAAGTATTCAAAAGTAGAAAGTAAAAATGAAAAACTAAAATTTTTCCAATAATATGTTTGTTTAGTTAGAAATTTTGAAATTTCACGAGGAACAGGAGAGAACATTCACCCCAAAATCTGTAACGCAGGTTCTCCTGAGTAGAACGGTACCCCATATGTGGGCATAAACCACTGTATGGGCACACAGCGAGGCTCAGAAGGGAAGGAGCGCCAATTAGCATTTTCAGTGCAGATTTTGCTGAAGAAGTTTCTGAGCGCCAGGTGCGTTTGCAGTGCCCCTGTAGTGCCAGCAGAGTAAAATCTCGCCATAAGTCACCCCATTTTGGAAAGTGCAGGGGAAAGTGAGGGGCTCATTGGCAATTTGGGTTGGTTAGAGGCAGCGTGCGGTGGTTAGAGGCAGCGTGCGGTGGTTAGAGGCAGCGTGCGGTGGTTACAGGCAGCGTGCGGTGGTTACAGGCAGCGTGCGGTGGTTACAGGCAGTGTCGGGTGGTTAGAGGCAGTGTGCGATGTCAGAGGTAACATGTGGTGGTCAGTGGCAGCGTGCGGTGGTCAGTGGCAATGTGCGGTGGTTACGTGTAATCTGGCGCGATTACGGGAAACCGGGGGTGGTTACGGTCAATGTGCGGTGGTTACGGGCAACGTGCGGTGGTTACGTGCAATCTGGCGTGATTACGGGAAACCGGGAGTGGTTACGGGCAATCTGGGGGGGTTAGGGGTAATCTGGGAGTAAACTGCAATTATTACTATAATAAAAAGTGTGTGTTTTATTTTTTTGTATGTTTGTCACTTTTTGTACTTTTACACATTCATTTTCACTGTATTACTATGATTACTGTGATATTTTCTATCACAGTAATCATAGTTCAGTGACAGAGACCAAATTGGCTGGTTGTGGAGCGCATGCGCACTTCATAACCAGCCAGGACGTCGAGGAGGAATGAGCTCCAGGATCAGGTGAGTATATGGGGAAGGGGGGGTGATTGGGGGGCGGGGGGTTACAGGGGGGGTGGGGGGCGACTTACTGACACTTTTTATTCCCTGTCACCAATGATTTATGGTGACAGGGGATAAAAAGTGCTTCTTTGCACTGGGAACAGGCGATCAGCGGTATATAGTATATACCGCTGATCGCCTGCTCCGGGACCACACGGGGGGGGGTCTTCGATCACTGCCCCATGCTCTCCGCTACCTCCGGTGGCGGAGAGCATGGGGCTTTGATCATTTATTCATTTCCATCCCTGCGAACAAACATCGTTTGTTCGCAGGGATGGGGGCGGCCATCTTGGATCTGCTGGCCGCCCGGGGAGGGAGCGGGTTAGTTATCGCCCTACTAGGGGGGCTGATCTGGGGTCTGAGGGGACATTTTTCATCTCCCCCCACCGTGGATTCACTGTGGGGGAAGATGAAAGCTATCAGCGGCACCGGTAATTCCCGGTACCAGAGATCACCGCTATAACGGTAATAGCGGTGATCTCCGGTATCGGGGGACAAGGGGAGGGGGCCGAGGGACACACTTGTTGTGGCGGTGGGGGGGGGGGGGAGGCAACGTGCTGCAGCCTCCCCCCGATCTCCCCATAGACGCTGCAGTCGCATTGACCGCGGCATTTATGGGGTTAACTGCCCGGGGGAGCGCGGCTCCCCTCCGGGCAGAGGCAGCAGGAGGATGCTGTGTGACATAGCATCCTCCTGCTGCCCGATCTTCTATAGGGACAGCGGGGGGAGGCAGGGAAGCCATGACGTTCCTGGATCGTCATGTTGCGGGAACTACCTGTTTTACATGACGTTCCAGGAACGTCATTTTGCGGCAAGGGGTTAAGCTTGAAATACCTGCTGACAGATCCGATTTAACAATAATAAATAAATAAAATAAATACCTACTGCTGTCCCAAACCTTGGCTGGAAGTTGTCTATCACAACGTAGTTTATTTCTTCATCATCATCTGCAATTAAAAAAATTGTTTGTAACCCTCCCAAAAAATTATTTACAAGATATTTGGGCATATCTAAGAATACAGCTTCATGGCAATGTTTTCATGGTTAAAAAATTAACTGTGGTGTGAAAAGTTGATAAAAGATATAAGAATGTAATTTAAAGGGATATTATGCCCCCCTACTGGGGGAATTCCATAATTCATTGCCGACCACGCATCGCTACATTTATTAGCGGTGCGCGGCCGGCGACTGACGATTTACACTACCTATCAAGACTGCAGGGGTCTTCTCCCCAGGTCCTGCGTGCTACAGATTCGGAGCGGCCTGTCTGAGCTGACCGGCCGCTCAGCCAATCACTGGCCAGGACTGCCATGGCCGGCCATCAGCTCAGACAGGCTGCTCTGAAGCTGGAGCGTGCGAGACCTGGGGAGAAGACCGTAAGAGGGGCCCTGCAGCCTGGACAGGTAATGTATAAAGTAAAAGCAAGGGCTGCAAGGACATTGGTAACAATGTCCATGCATCCCTTGTTAAACGATAATTGGGCCATGTAATAGGCCCAGCAAACGAGCGCCGATTTAGCCGTTTACAGTTATTATCGGGCCTTCATCAGCCCATGTAATACTACCCTTACTTTCCGAGGCAGCTAATGTGAACAGTGTCGCTGGCCAGCAAGACATGATAATCTAAGGTCCCTTGCAAATTGACCCGACTGTGATTCACCCTCCCAGTCTGCAGAGTGGAGATACAGCCGTCCAGAGAAGCTGTTTGCATGTGTTTACATGAGCTGTCTCAAAAGGGAGGGGGGGGGGGAGACTGAGTGACAGCTGACACACAGTTTTCTGTGTCTTCAGCTCAAAGCAGCAGGCTCAAAACTGGGGGAAGGAGTATGAATGAATGAATTGTTAGGCTCCAGGAGGGGGGACAATTCCCCACATATTTTCTCTGAGCATAATATCCTATAAAAGGTAATTGAATGAAACCTATATTAATATAAAATTCTAATCTAACATACCTGGATAGTTCATTGCAGGTAAATTACTTTCTTTCACCTTATGAGGAGTCGCTGCAGTAACTTCTACAGGTTCTAGGGCATGTCTGACATCTTTCAGTGACAGCTTGCCACCACTGACACAGGATAAGAGAAAGATTAGTAGGTTCCATCAAGTATCCCATAAATACAAAGGCCTTAGATCAAGCCATGAGTAGACACCACAGCAAACAAAGAATTAAAGAGGTATTTCAGGATAAAATGATTGATGCCTAATTACTTTAACCCCTTAAGGACCGGGCCTGAAATGGCCTTAAGGACCGGAGTAAATTTTATGAATATGACCAGTGTCACTTTATTCATTAATAACTTCGGGATGCTTTTACCTATCCGGCTGATTCTGAGATTGTTTTCTCGTGACATATTGTACTTCACATTTCTAGTAAATTGGAGTCGATACTTATAACAAATCTTTATGAAAAAAAACAAAATAGCGTGAAAAATTGTGAAAAAATGCATTTCTCCAACTTTAAAACTTTTCTGCTTATACAGAAAATGGTTATATCACATAAATTATATATTAAATAGCATTAGCAACATGTCTACTTTATGTTGGCGGCATTTATTAAACTATCTTTCATTTTTTTTTAAACAATAGAAAGCGTAAAACATTAGCAGCAAATTTCCAAATTTTCGGTAAAATTTCAAAATCAGATATTTTTAGGGACCTGTTCAGGTTTAAAGTGTATTTGAGGGGACTGTGTGTTAGAAAGCCCCACAAAGCACCCCATTTCAGAAACTGCACCCCCCAAACTCTGCAAAAGCATATCCAGAAAGTTTTTTAACCCTTTAGGGGAGTCACAGAAATAAAAGCTAAGTGTGTAAGAAATTTTAAAATTTTAATTTTCTGTGCAGAGATGTTATTGTAATCCAATATTTTTCATAATTATGAACCTATTACCAAAGAAATGCACCCCAATAATTATTGCCCCGTTTCTGCAGTTTATAGAAATGCCCCATATGTGGCCCTATTGCGCTATTTGACGCAACCACAAGCCTCAGATACAAAGGAGCGCCTAGTGAATTTCAATGGCTCCATTATATTTGGTCATTTCTGACTGTACCACTTCAGGTTGGCAGAGGCTCTGGGGTGCCAAAACCTAAAAAAACACCACTAAAGGGACACCATTCAGAAAACTACACCCCTCAAGGAATGTAACTAGGGGTGCGGTGAGCATCTGGACATATGGGGTACTGTTCTACTCAGGAGAACCTGCGTTACAGATTTCGGGGTACATTTTTTCTCCTGTTCCTTGTGAAATTTTGAAATTTCAAACTAAATGGAACATATTATTGGAAAAATTCGAGTTTTTCATTTTTACTGGCCAATTTTGAATACTTTCCTCCAATACCTGTGGGGTCAAAATGCTCATCCTACCCCAAGATGAATTCTTTGAGGGGTGCACTTTCCAAAATGGGGTGTCTTATGGGGGGGGGGGGGGGGTTCACTCCGCTGGCACTACAGGGGCTCTGCAAACGCACCTGGCGCTCAGAAACCTCTTCAGAAAAATCTGCACTGAAAATGCTAATTGGCGCTCCTTTCCTTCTGAGCCCGGCTGTGTGCCCATACAGGGGTTTATGCCCACATATGGGGTACCGTTCTACTCAGGAGAACCTGCGTTACAGATTTTGGGGTGAACTTTCTCTCCTGCTCCTCAATAAATTGAGAAATTTCAAACTAAAGGAATATATTATTGGAAAAAATTGGTGTTTTTTATTTTTACTGTCTACTTTTGAATACTTTCCTCTAATAGCTGTGGGGTCAAAATGGTCACCACACCCCAAAATGAATTCTCTGAGGGGTGCACTTTCCAAAATGGGGTGACTTATGGGGAGATTTTATTCCGCTGGCACTACAGGGGCTCTGCAAACGCACCTGGCGCTCAGAAACTTCTACAGCAAAATCTGCATTGAAAAAGCTAATTGGCGCTCCTTCCCTTCTGAGCCCTCCTGTGTGCCCATGCAGTGGTTTATGCCCACATATGGGGTACCGTTCTACTCAGGAGAACCTGCGTTATAAATTTTGGGGTAATTTTTTTCTCTTGTTTCTCGTAAAATTGAGAAATTTCAAACTAAACGAACATATTATTGGAAAAATTCGAGTTTTTCATTTTTACTGTCTACTTTTGAATACTTTCCTCTAATACCTATGGGGTCAAAATGGTCATTACACCCCAAGATAAATTCTCTGAGGGGTGCACTTTCCAAAGTGGGGTGACTTATGGGGATATTTTACTCCGCTGGCACTACAGAGGCTCTGCAAACGCACCTGGCGCTCAGAAACTTCTACAGCAAAATCTGCATTGAAAAAGCTAATTGGTGCTCCCTTCCTTCTGAGCCCCGCTGTGTGCCCATGCAGTGGTTTATGCCCACATATGGGGTACCATTGTACTCATGAGAACCTGCGTTACAGATTTTGGGGTGCTTTTTCTATCATGTTCCTTTTTAAAATGAGAAACTTTAATCTAAATGTATATATTATTGGAAAATTTTAATTTTCCATTTTTTACGGCCTAAGGCTATGTTCACACTACGTATATTTGAGGCTGTATTTGGTCCTCAAGTCAGATCCTCATATTGCAACCAAAACCAGGAGTGGATTGAAAACACAGAAAGGCTCTGTTCACATAATATTGTAATGGAGTGGATGGCCGTCATTTAATGGCAAATATGTGCTGATATTTTAAAACAACGGCTGTTGTATTGAAATAATGGAAGTTATTTACAGTTATATGGCGGCCATCCACTCAATTTCAACATTGTATGGACAGAGCCTTTCTGTGTTTTCAATCCACTCCTGGTTTTGGTTGCTATGAGGACCTGACATGAGTACCAAATACAGCCTCATATACATAGTGTGAACCCAGCCTAATGGTGAATACTTTGCTCCAGCCCCTGTAGGGTTAAAATGCTCATTATACCCCTAGATTAATTCTTTAAAGGTGTGTAGTTTTCAAAATGGGGTCACTTATGGGGGGTTTCCAGTATACAAGCCTCATAAATCAACTTAAAAAAAAGAACTGGTCCCTAAAAAAATCAGTTTTGGAAACTTTCACGAAAATGTGGTAATTTGCTGATAAATTTCTAAGCCCCGTAACACCCTAAAAAAGTAAAATGTTTATGAAATGAAGCCAGAATAAAGAGGACATATTGGTAATGTGACTTAGTAACTAATTTATGTGCTAAGACTTTCTTTTTTTAGAAGCAGAGAATTTCAAAGTTCATAAAATGCTAATTTTTCAAATTTTTCATGATATTTTGATGTTTTTCACAAAAAACACACAAAGTAGTGACCAAATCTCAGAATCGCTAGCATACGTTAAAGCATCACTGAGCTATGAGCGCATAAAGTGAGACAGGTCAGATTTTGAAAAATGAGCCTGGTCATTAAGGCCAAAATAGGCTTAGTGGATTAGACCCGCTAAATTAGTGGATTAGACCCGCTAACAGTACAACCAAAGGATACAGCGACATCCCTTTCTGTCAGGGGGCAGCATATACCTTGAATTATTGTCATATCGTGTTGAGATTCACCCCTTAGGGTACTTTTACATGTACTGTGTATACTGATCGCACATATATGTTTACTGGATTGTGGTCTGCTCTGCTTTTCAGTCCTGTAAATGCATATGTGCAGGAAATATAGACACTAGTTGACCACATTTAGTCCATTACACTCAATGTATGATGATGACGGAACATCACGGTATAATATGGTGTCACTATTTGACAGGTTGCCAACATATACATTTAAGGTTTCCCTTAAATTGTAATAAAAATACCAGTAATTTGCCATTTATACAGCTCTGTATAACATAAAAAAATTCCAGATGCAGGTTGGGAACTGTATGAAAAACATGAAGTGAACTGAGCACTGCAGATAGAGAACCTTTATTTCTAACATCTGTAAGAATTCTATAGCCGGCATCTAACCATGGCTCTAGGTACACTATAACAGAGGTCTGTATACTGCCCAATACTGGCGCTGGGATGTACCATTCATCATGTGGCTTCTGTTGTTCCTTACTAAAAGGTGCTGGAGGTTCTTCTGCCGACTCCACTGAAAAAAATATTTTGAAAAACAAGCTAAGGACTTAAAGCACATCAAAATCCATGGATTATACAACAATACACTAGTTTAATAAACAATGGTATAATCTTCTCTGTTTTGTCTTGATAAAAATACTGATCATGTGACCATAACATTACAAGCCAAGATCATTGTCAGTATCAGATCCATCTGATTTTTGTTTTTGCTCATTTTTGTTGACCATCGTGTTCCTAATCACTTGTCTCCTCAGTAAACCTGAATGTGAACTTAAAAGGACTGTCTGGACAGCTGGTTTCTGCCTTTTCCAAATTCCATGCAGTCCTGACCTCACAGGACCTCCCCAATGAGATAATCAGAGACAGTATCCCAGTGCTACGGAGGAACAGAGGAGATGAGTATGTTTATGCTTTTTACACCCTCCCTATAGCAGCAATGTTGGCCGATAATACTTTATTGGCTGCACAAAAGTCCCAATCAGTTGGTGGACAAGCATTAAAGGGGTTGTCCAGTGTGGGGGCACTTTTTTGGGGGGAACGGGGAGGAGGTCGCTGAAATAAAAGACATTCACTCACCTACCCGGTTCCAGCGGCGACTCACTCATCGCGGCGCTCTGGTCCCCGGCCGCTTCCGGGTGTCTGACGCCGCCCGAGACGTCTCAGGGCCGCTCAGCCACTCAGTGAAGGAGGCGGGATCCGTGTGAAGTCCGCTCGGATCCCGCCTCCTTCACTGAGTGGCCCTGAGACGTAGCGTCTCGGGCGGCGTCAGACACCCGGAAGCGTCCGGGAACCGGGGACCGGAGCGCCGCGATGAGTGAGCGCTCCTATATTAATAGTGACCACTAGATGGGTAATTGTTATTACAACATCACCATCTAGTGGTCACTATTAATATAGGAGCCTAAGCCGAATGCACAGACCCAAAAAAGTGAATAGGAAAACTCCTAACTACAAAGCAAAATCACTTTGAAGAAGAGGGGGGGCTGTATGCAACCCCTCCACAGGTTAATCACAATAGAAGTATTAGTAAAAAAAAAAAAAAAAAAAAAAAAAAAAAAAAAAAAGAGTGAAATCAGTAATTTACAGTGCATTCGGCTTAGGCTCCTATGTTAATAGTGACCACTAGATGGTGATGTTGTAATAACAATTACCCCACTTACTGATTCTTTTTAATTTCTGATGGATACCTACCACACTGATATCTTCCTCCCCGCCTGGTTTTGACCTCTGTGTTTTATCCCATACTTCACTCTGTGTAATTTTATTAATTTATAATTCCAAATAAAGACTTTTGTTATATTTTCCTATTCATTTGTGCAATCTCTTTTGTTGTTACGTGCCAGCTAATAGCCACGGTCCCCAGCTGCAGAAAGTATACATTAAAATAAACACAGCAGATACTAACACATCACAAATTACCTTTTCGAATGACATGTCCAAAAAATAGTTTTGCTCCACGTGAAGTCTTACCAGTGCTTAGATCCTTCACTGAAATATATGAATCACAACAGATCAGTCTTCAATAAATGATAAACTCACAGTAAAAAAATGTGGTGCGGATACAGATACCTGGGCAACTAACTTCACAGCAGTGTTACAGAGCATGTCTTTTACGTCTCTCTAGCTAATCTCTTACATACTGTATAAGCAAATAGGGCACTGCAATTCAGCAGTAACTGAGAGACATAAAAATAATATGGTCACTACAGTAAACACAACCTGCTAGTAAGAAACAATACTACTTTACTAATACTAGATTATCCAAGATTATTACTTATCACCTACCCACAGGTGATATAAGTTGAGACCTCCTCCTCCCCCCCCCCCCCCCCCCAACCATAGGAACTGGCGTCTCTCGTCCATTGTGGGTTTGACAAACATAGGATGAGAGCTGACAAAATCATAAAATAACCCTATAAAAGCTGAGATCATATTCGCCAATGTCATTTAAGGTTTTCTGACTGCATTAGTCAATTTTTTTACCAGTTATATATTAGGTAATATATATATTTTACCTATTATATAGGTAAAGATCAAGTCGTTGGGACAAACCTGCAATAACCTGCACAGCTGCAACCAAATGTAGGCATGCTGGTGTACAGAACCACGTATACAATATAGAGGCCAAAAGACGGATCTCCCGAGAGTAAGCCTCCCCCACAATGTGACACTGCAGACCTATTGTAGGGATAACACATTAAGAAGAATACATTTCACAACACACAAGAACTTTTCATTACATACCTTTGGTTAACATGATTGCACGATCGGCATCAATATGCAACAGTTCGCCCTGATAACATCCATGAACTGTTGTAATTCTTATATTTGTCCCGATCAACTTGCTCAGAAATTCTCTCTCGCTGACCAGGTCCATTCTGCAGCCGTGGGCGACTTCCCTGCAGAGTAAAGAATATAATTTAGGTCAGGTGGCATCAGAAAAATGTGACCAAACACAACTGTGTTTTGCTCTTAAATCACACACAGTAACATAAATACAACCACAATGTAAGTCATGGTAAGCTGTGTTTTGTAAAATGGTTTTCCTTGCGCCATGCGTCGACTCGCGGTACTGCTACATCACAACTAGACCGGCTCACAAATACTAATGCAAAAGGCTGAAACAAATACTGTTGTGTGAAACTGATGAATGTAGACATGACAACATTTTCCAGTGAGATCAATTTCACAGCAAAATCCTTCACAAAAGTCACATGTATACGGGTGCCTTCACACGTACCGTATCGCTGCGTATTTAACGCTGCGTATTTATCGCTGCGTTTTTGGTGCGATTTTTACATGCGCGTTTTGATTTTCACATGGTACGTGTGAAGCTACCCTACAGAAGATTTTCTAGGAAATTTTACTGCAGTTTTCAGCCCTACACGTCATTTATCTTCAGCGACTTTGCAGCGAATTCGGCCATGTCTGAACGCACCCGTACAATATACGCAGATGACATTTCTAAAACCCCATTCACATATGCAGCATAGCCATTATTAATTTTTTTCCTCCTTGCCTTCAAAAAAAGCCATATTATTTATTTTTTCATCAACAGAGACTGGTCTTTTTATACATGGGATCAATAACTGGGCACCTGGGTCAGTGACTGACTGAGAGGGACAATTTCTGACAACATGTCAAAGGAAGGAAGAGGAAACAATGATGAGTGGAGACTTGGAGCATGCCCCTAGCCATATATAATTTTTTTTTAATCCAGTAGAACTCCTTTAAAGGGTTTATTTGGAATTTCAAAACTTTTAACCCCTTAACGACAGCGGGCGTAAATGTACGCCCCGGCAGTCCGTGCCTTAACACAAACGGGCATACATTTACGCCTGCTGTTTCCCCGATCGCTGTGTGTAGTAGGCCATCTCTGGGGGGGGAGATGTAAGGCGGCGCCGGTAATGCCCGTTACCGGCGGATCGCCGCTATAACAGTAATAGCGGCGATCCGCCAGTATCGGAGGACGAGGGGAGGGGGCCGGGGGACACACTGTTAGTGGCGGTGGGGGGAGGCAACGTTCTGCAGCCTCCCCCCGCCGCCCGATCGGCGGGAGGACACGGAATCTCCCCATAGACGCTGCGGTCGCATTGACCGTGGCGTTTATGGGGTTAACTGCCCGGGGGGAGCGCGGCTCCCCTCCGGGCAGAGGCAGCAGGAGGAGGCTGTGTCACACAGCCTCCTCTTGCTGCTCAATCTTAGATAGGGTCAGTGGGGGGAGGCAGGGAAGCCATGACGTCCAGGGACGTCATGATGCGTTCCGCCACTGCTTTTCATGACGTCCCTGGACGTCATATTGGGGGAAGGGGTTAGACCTGAACAGGTCCCTTAAAAAAAACAGATTTTGAAATTTTACAGAAAATTTGGAAAATTCATGCTAATGTTTAAGGCCTTCTATTGTCTAAAAAAAATTGAAAGATAGTTTAATAAATGCCGCCAACATAAAGTAGACATATTATTAATGCTATTTAATATATAATTTATGTGGCATAACCATTTTCTGTATAAGCAGAAAAGTTTCATAGTTGGAAAAATGCAATTTTTCACATCATTTGTTATACTGTAAAGTACAATATGTCACGAGAAAATCTCAGAATCAGCCGGATAGGTAAAAGCATCCCGAAGTTATTAATGAATAAAATGACACAGGTCATATTCATAAAATTTGCCTCGATCCTTAAGGCCATTTCAGGACAACTCCCATGAAAATTTTTTTTTAGCTTACTTAACCTCTTAAGGACCCATGACGTACCGGTACGTCATGGATCACTGTCACTTAAGGACCCATGACGTACCGGTATGCGGGTCCTTTAAGAGGGCGCCGCGGACCGGCCGCATGCGATCGGGAGAGATGGCCTGCAGAAATACACTGCAGGCCATCTCTCCCTGTCGGCATGGGGGGTTGTCCCGGGGTCCTGATCGGCGTCTTCCGGGTTCGCGGCGTCCTCGTCTTCTGGTCGGGTCTCCGTTCGGCTTTTTCCGGCTCCAGCTGCCCCTAGCGGCTGATAAGTGTAATACACTTATCAGCAGCTATAGGGATGTTCAGTATGTAATAAAAGTTTTTTGGGGTTTTTTTCCCAAAGTTTTTTTTCTCTATTTTCCGCACCCTATCGCTGCTGAGTGTTGATCAGCATCGCACAAAAGTGCACTGCTAATCAGCAACTCCTCCTTTTTGGCGTAGGGTGTTTTTTTTCTATATCCTACTGCCACGGTCTGCTGATAAGAGCAGCACATAAGTGCGGCACTTATCAGCAACACCATTTTTGGCGTAAGGTTTTTTTTTTTTTTTTTTATACTTACTGTAAAAAAAACACTACATTACACCACACTACACTACATTGAATAAAGTTTGACACTACACCACTACATACCCCATATACCAATCCCTATATAAAAGTGGCCCCCGGCGTGTTTTCGGTATCGGACGCATACGCTATTATTGCCTCCGACACCGAAACAGCCAGTGAGGATAAATGGGGAGATCCTTCGTTCCTCCATTCATCCTTATCCTCCAGTGACGTATCTGGGGGTAGCGTAGCGTACGCTGCCTCCCAGACACGTCTTTTCCGCCAGTACTGTCCCAATAAGAGATGACTGTATGGCGTGAAAATCTACTAACTCTGTGAGAGTACCTCAAGGTACACTTACAGATATAGGGTACGTGCACACTGCGGAATGGCGAAGGATAACCCTTTGTGCATTCCGCAGCTGGCACCCGCCGGCGGACTGATGCAGGCGCGTGTCTCTACCCGTGTCATAGACTCCATGTTATGCACGGGCGGATTCCATCGTCCGTCCAAAGAATAGCATAGAATGGAGTCTATGACACGGACGGAGACGCGCTCCCGCATTAGTCCGCCGGTGGGTGCCAGCTGCGGAATGCACAAAGGGTTATCCTTCGTCATTCCACAGTGTGCACGTACCCTTAGAGTGTATATAGGAAGGGACACCCAAATCCAGCCCCCACCATGCCCCCCACCATCCTCAGAGTTAGTGGGGAGATCATTCGGGAACTGATCTTCCAACTGCTGGATAAAGCTCACCACCACCTGTACTGGGATGACTTTTATACCAGCACCCCCCTCTTCCGGTCCCTCGCTGCCCGAGCTACTGTAGCTTGCAGCACGATCCAAAAATATCAGAAGTAGTAATAGAGCCCTAATATTTAGCAGCCATGGAGCGGACCCAGCGCTTCTGGATATGAAGGACCCCATATCGCACCAGGGCAACATTTTCCAGGTGACGTCCCACACACAGGAGAACGGGAGACCCCAGAAGTGCAGAGTGTGCCGTAATAGGGTGATCAGGAAGGACACCATTTTCCAGTGTGACGCCTGTCCTGATCACCTCTGCATACTGGATCGCTTCAAGGCGTACTACACGTCATTGGGTGTTCCACATTATCTAAATTCCTTCCCTTATTCCTATTTCAGGGGTCACGTTGATCCAGGGATTATTCTGATCGCCATTATGGAGTCGGGAACAATTTTTTTCCCTGTGATGAGGCTACTGTCGTCTGCCTTACGAGGGTTTTTTTTGCCTTCCTCTGGATCAACACAGGTTGAATTTGATGGACACCTGTCATTTTTAACCTTATAAACTAATAATTGGCCTAATACCCCCAAATAAATTAGAATTGTCCCTTTTCCCCAGCTAAATAGGCATGGCCGCCATTCCCATTAGAGGATGCCATGATGCAATAATAAACCCTCTGATGCCAGGGCAGTAGAAACCCCCCACAAGTGACCCCATTCTGGAAACTACGACCCATAAGGAATCTAACAAGGGGGGCAGCAAGTATATGGCCCCCTGGTGACGGCCACATTTGGGACGTGAAAATAAAAAAAAAATTGTATTTTTTATTTTCACGGCACATGTTCTACACATGTGCCCGTCACCAGTGGGGTCCATATGCTCACTGTACCCCACGTTAGATTTCTTATGGGGTGTAATTTCCAGAATGGTGTCACTTGTGGGGGGTTTCTACTGTCCTGGCAGCACAGGAGCTTTGTAATTGAGACATGGCCTCCATCCTCCATTCAAGCCTCTAAATGGCGCTCTGTCCCTTTGGCGGCTTGCCCTGTGCCCATATGGCACATTATGTCCACATGTGGGGTATTTTCGTACTCAGGGAAAATTACCCTACACGTTTTGCGTTTATTTCCTTTTTTAACCCCTTGTGGAAATGGAAAAAAAAATCAAGGCTAGACCAACATTTAGTGTATTTTTTTTTTTTAATTTTTACTCTAAATCATTGATCTTGTCATGGTTTTTTCATTTTCACAAGGGGCTAAAAGATTTAAAAAAACAAACAAAAAAAAAAAAAAACACACAAAATGTGTAAAGCAATTTCCCCTGAGTACGGAAATACCCCACATGTGGACATAAAGCGCCATGCGGGTGCAGGGTAAGCCTCCAAAGGGAAGGAGCGCCATTTGGTTTTTTGAGGCTGGATTTGGCTGGAATGGATTTCAAGGGGCCATGTTGCATTTAAAAGGCCCCTGTGTTGCCAAGACAGTTGAAACTAGGGCTGGGCGATATTGGCCTAAATCAATATCGCGGTTTATCGCATATGTAGCTGCGGTAACGATAATTGGACGATAACTATGACACGCCCCCTTTGTAAGCCAGACCCCTTTTACAAGCCACACCCATTCGGCCGTGCCAAACTGGGGATAGTTTGTTTCAATAAAGTTAAAAAAAGTACAGTAACTCAATGAGCAGCAACCCAAGCTAGGTACACACTACAGGACATGTATATACAGGTATACGGCATACAGCTATGTGCACACTACAGCAGGGCTCCAGACTAAAAAATTTACCTAGGAGCCATTGGCTCCTAACCTGAAAAATTTAGGCGCCAAATAGAATATTTGGTCGCCAACATTTTAAACCATGTAAAATTAATGTTATGTTACATGGGACTTACTGTGTGCAGAGGCCGCGGCAGCCTCCTCCTCCTTTAGATCCTTTCTTTTCTTAGTTTGAAAATGTTCAACATGGAAACTTGCAACTTGACAACCATATACAGTCTGACAACCATATACATCTGACTCAGTACTTCAGCCTCACTTGGCTAGCCTTTTAATGAGGCTTACTCTTCTGAACTTGATCTTAAAGGGAACCTGTCACCCCCGGTGACGGGGTGACAGGCTCCCAACCCCCCTATACTCACCTCATCGCGCCGGGTCCCGCTTCTGAAGATGGTCGGGTCACGGAGATCTCAGCCGCTGCAGCCCGACGTGCGCTGAGAGATGAGTCCAACGCTCATAGAGAATGATGGGAGAGTCCAGCGCTCAGTCATTCTCTATGAGTGTTGGACTCATCTCTCAGTGTGCGCGCCGGGCTGCAGCGGCTGAGATCTCCGTGACCCGACCATCTTCAGAAGCGGGACCCGGCGCGATGAGGTGAGTATAGGGGGTTCTAACGGTGGGTGACAGGTTCCCTTTAAAAGCTTGCAACAGTCTATACATACTGAGCTAGACTTATGACTGCAGCCATAGTGACCCCCCACAAGATGTGTATATAGATAGATATATCTCTCACCTAGTGACTAATGCAAGTGACCCCCTACAATACAGACACCTGAGGGGCCCTGATAATAATAATTGTGCATATATCTATCTCCCAGTGTCTGCAGCCAGTTTGCCCTACACTTATAGATGGCCCCCTCCCCTTATAGATGACCCCCTCCTTTTATAGATGACCCCCTCTACCCCCATTATAGATGCCCCCTCTTCTCCCCCCCTTATAGATACCCCCTCCCCTTATAGATGACCCCCTCTACCCCCATTATAGATGCCCCCTCCTCCCCATTAAAGATGCCCCCTCCTCCCCCCCATTATAGATGCCCTTTTCTCCCCCCCTTATAGATACCCCCTCCCCTTATAGCTAGCCCCCTCTCCCCCCCTTGAAGATGGCCCCTCTTCTCCCCCCATTATAGATGCCCCCCCTTCTCTTCCCCCCATTATAGATGGCACTCTCTTGTCCCCCCATTATAGATGCCCCCCCCTTCTCTTCTCCCCCCATTATAGATGCCCCCCCTTCTCTTCCCCCCATTATAGATGGCACTCTCTTCTCCCCCCATTATAGATGGCACTCTCTTCTCCCCCCATTATAGATGGCACTCTCTTCTCCCCCCATTATAGATGGCACTCTCTTCTCCCCCCATTATAGATGGCACTCTCTTCTCCCCCCATTATAGATGGCACTCTCTTCTCCCCCCATTATAGATGGCACTCTCTTCTCCCCCCATTATAGATGGCACTCTCTTCTCCCCCCATTATAGATGGCACTCTCTTCTCCCCCCATTATAGATGGCACTCTCTTCTCCCCCCATTATAGATGGCACTCTCTTCTCCCCCCATTATAGATGGCACTCTCTTCTCCCCCCATTATAGATGGCACTCTCTTCTCCCCCCATTATAGATGGCACTCTCTTCTCCCCCCATTATAGATGGCACTCTCTTCTCCCCCCATTATAGATGGCCCCTCTTCTCCCCCCATTATAGATGGCACTCTCTTCTCCCCCCATTATAGATGGCACTCTCTTCTCCCCCCATTATAGATGGCACTCTCTTCTCCCCCCATTATAGATGGCACTCTCTTCTCCCCCCATTATAGATGGCACTCTCTTCTCCCCCCATTATAGATGGCCCCTCTTCTCCCCCCATTATAGATGCCCCCCCTTCTCTTCCCCCCATTATAGATGGCACTCTCTTCTCCCCCCATTATAGATGCCCCCCCTTTCCTCTATGCTAAGCAGTATTTAAAAAAAAAAAACACACAAACTCACCTGACAACCCGCTCCCCCGGCGATCCTCTTCTTCTTCGGACGCTGTCCCCGGCTGATGCGCGGCTGCCGGGGGTGTCCCGTCCTATCCCCGGCAGCGCGGCGCATCAGTGAGCTCCCTGTACGCCGGGGCTGTGACTTCTGACACAGGAAGCGTCTCTGACGCGCGCTTCCTGTGCCGGAAGTCAGGGCCCCAGGCAGCTCACTGATGTGCCGCGCTGCCGGGGATAGGACGGGACACCCCCGGCAGCCGCGCATCAGCCGCGCATCTTAAAGAGACAGCGCGCCGCCGCCGGGGCCAGTCGCAAATGGCGCACAGATTAATAAATCTGGGCGCCATTTGCAAAATATCAGTCGCATTGGCGACCATTTTGGTCGCCATCTGGAGCCCTGTACAGGACGTGTATATACAGGTATATAGCTATGTACTATAGGTACCCAGAGTATATATGATGGGTATATAGTATATACAGGTGACAATACAGGGACGTACATTATAGGGGGCTGTAGATGGCACTGCACTGACACGCTGTAAAGATATCTATCTATTCCCTATCTATCTATCTATCTATTCCCTATCTATCTATCTATCTATCTATTCCCTATCTGTCTATCATCTATCTATCTCCTATCTGTCTATCATCTATCTATCATCTATCTCCTATCTATCTATCTCATATCTATCTACCTACCTATCCAGGGTGACAGACGCACATCCAAGGCTGAAGTAGAGGGTGCTGAACACAGAAAGGCCTTCGGCAGGGGATCCCAAAATACAAAGCAGCAAGAGTCCGCAGCACACCAGCATACAGTGAAGAGATAAGCATGCTTGAAAATGATTCTGGAGTGAATTGAAACGTCGTATCCTGCACCTTATTTGATGGAATGAACCACTCTTCACTACATGCTGGTGTGCTGCGGACTCTTGCTGCTTTATCTATATCTATCTATCTTCTATCTATCTACTTCCTATCTATCTCCTATCTATCTATTCCCTATCTATCTATTCCCTATCTATCTATTCCCTATCTATCTATTCCCTATCTATCTATTCCCTATCTATCTATTCCCTATCTATCTATTCCCTATCTATCTATTCCCTATCTATCTATTCCCTATCTATCTATTCCCTATCTATCTATTCCCTATCTATCTCCTCTACGGGGAGGTGGGCAGGGGTTACGGGGAGGCGGGCAGGAGTGTATGGGTTTACGGGGGGGCGGGCAGAGGTGGATGGGTACACAGATGGGCCGGCAGGGGTGGATGGGTACACAGGGGGGCCGGCAGGGGTGGATGGGTACACAGGTGGGCCGGCAGGGGTGGATGGGTACACAGGTGGGCCGGCAGGGGTGGATGGGTACAAAGGGGGGCCGGCAGGGGTGGATGGGTACACAGGGGGGCCGGCAGGTGTGGATGGGTACACAGGGGGGCCGGCAGGGGTGGATGGGTACACAGGGGGGCCGGCAGGGGTGGATGGGTACACAGGGGGGGCGGGCAGGGGTGGATGGGTATACAGGGAGCTGCATGCATATGCTCCTCCACCTTGAGATCTGACCGGCGTCCCTGCACACACATGACATTAATGTGCAGCGCTCGCCGGGAGGAGGGGGGGGGGTTGACCGGCACCAGTCCTGTCCGAGCGCCCTTCTCCTCCGGCCGGTGAGCGCTGCACATGTTAATGTCCTGTGTGTGCAGGGACGCCAGACGGGACAGGATCGGCGGGACAGGGGGAGGGCTGTGCACTCAGGAACATTCTCCCCTGGACCCTGCTGCTCCTCCACTTCCTGCGTGCACACCAGTGTCCCTGCACACACAGGACATTAACGTGCAGCGCTCGCCGGCCGGAGGAGAAGGGCGCTCGGGCAGGACTGGTGCCGGTCCCCCAACTCCCCCTCCCGGCGAGCGCTGCACGTTAATGTCCTGTGTGTGCAGGGACGTCGGACGGGACAGGGGGAGGGCGGGCGCTCAGACTGGACGGGTGCGGGGGGAGGGCTGTGCACTCGGGCATTCTCACCTGGGCCCTGCTGCTCCTCCACCTCCCGCTCTGATTCCGGCGTCCCTGCACATAACGTGCAGCGCTCACGCTGGGCCGCGACTGCGTGCAGGAGCTCTCCGGGAAATACAAAATTACCGCAGATACCGTCCTGGCTAAGTTGAGGTCGGTTAACAAACGCCAGTGACGGTATCGGTATTTTTGCGGTATACCGCCCAGCCCTAGTTGAAACCCCCCACAAGTGACCCCATTATGGAAACTACACCCCTCAAGGAATGTAAAAAGGGGTGTAGTGAGCATATGGACACCACTGGTGACGGGTACAAATGTGGAACAATGTGGCGTGAAAATGAAATATTACATTTTTTACACCATAATGTTGGTTTAGCCTTGAATTTATCATTTTCACAAGGGGTTAAAAGAGAAAAAAAAAAAAAAACACAAAATGTGTAGAGCAATTTCCCCCGAGTCCGTAAATATCCCACATGTGGACATAAAGCGCCATGTGGGCGCAGGACAAGCCTCCGAAGGGAAGGAGCGCCATTTGGATTTTGGAGGTTGGATTTTGCTAGAATGGATGATGAACGCCATGTCGCATTTACAGAGCCCTCGTGCTGCCAAGACAGTGGAAACCCCCCACAAGTGACCCCATTCTGGAAACTACACCCCTCAAGGAACCTAACAAGGGGTGCAATGAGGATATGGACCCCTTGATGATGGGCACATTTGTGCCGTGAAAGTGAAAAAATGAAATTTTTCACTTTCACGTCACATTGTTCCACATTTGTGCCCGTCACCAGTGGGGTCCATATGCTCACTGCACCCCTTGTTAGATTCCTTGAGGGGTGTAGTTTCCAGAAAGGGGTCACTTGTGGGGGGTTCCAGTGTTTTGGCAGCACGAGGGCTCTGTAAATGCGACGTGGCCCTTGAAATCCATTCCAGTGAAATCCAGCTTCCAAAAGCCAATTGGCGCTCCTTCCCTTTGGAGGCTCGTCCTGCGCCCGGTTGGCACTATATGTCCACATGTGGGGTATTTCCGCACTCGGGAGAAACTGCGCTACATGTTTTGTGTTTTTTTTTTCCTTTTATCCCTTTGTGAAAATGAAAAATTGAAGGCTAGAACAACGTTTTAGTGTAAAAAATACTTTTCTCTTTTTTCACGCCACATTGTTTGGAAAATCTGTGAAGCACCTGCGGGGTCCAGATGCTCACCGCACCCCTTGTTACATTCCTTGAGGGGTGTAGTTTTCTAAATGGTGTCCCTTTAGGGGTGTTTTTTAGGTTTTGGCACCCCAGAGCCTCTGCCAACCTGAAGAAGTACAGTCAGAAATGACCAAATATAATGGAGCCATTGAAATTCACTAGGCGCTCCTTTATATCTGAGGCTTGTGGTTGCGTCAAATAGCGCAATAGGGCCACATATGGGGTATTTCTATAAACTGCAGAAACGGGGCAATAAATATTGGGGTGCATTTCTCTAGTAATAAGTTCATAATTATGAAACATAATGCAATAAAATCTCAAAAATTTTCTAATTTCTTACACACAGCTTTTATTTCTGTGACTCCCCTAAAGGGTTAAAAAACTTTCTGGATGTGCTTTTGCAGAGTTTGGGGGGTGCAGTTTCTGAAATGGGGTGCTTTGTGGGGCTAACACACAGTCCCCTCAAATACACTTTAAACCTGAACAGGTCCATAAAAATATCTGATTTTGAAATTTGCTGCTAATGTTTTACACTTTCTATTGTCTAAAAAAAATGAAATATAGTTTAATAAATGCCGCCAACATAAAGAAGACATGTTGCTAATGCTATTTAATATATAATTTATGTGGTATAACCATTTTCTGTATAAGCAGAAAAGTTTTAAAGTTGGAAAAATGCATTTTTTTACAATTTTTCATGCTATTTTGGTTTTTTTCATAAAGATTCGTTATAAGTATCGACTTCAATTTACTAGAATTGTGAAGTACAATACGTCACGAGAAAACAATCTCAGAATCGGCTGGATAGGTAAAAGCATCCCGAAGTTATTAATGAATAAAGTGACACAGGTCATATTCAAAAAATTTGCTCCGATGCTTAAGGCCATTTCAGGCCCGGTCCTTAAGGGGTTAAAGTGTCAGAGCGGTTTTCACACCTTATTTTATATCATACGTTATGGTGCTTGTTCAAGTAAAAAGTCATCTTTTATCAACTGCAGATTGTGTTAAGTGGCATTAGCGCCACTTAGCCCCACCCACAACACCACAGTTGGCCCCGCCCCGTCGGCCATTGGAACAGGCTGGCCGAAAGGTCTAGATCCCACCCCCTTTACGTCGGCCATTGGTTGGCGGGGCGGGGCCAACTGTGCCGTTGTAGGCAGGGCTAAGTGGCGCTAATGCAACGAGGCCACGCCCACTTAATACAATCTGCTGTTCATAAAAGATCACTTTTTACTTGAACAAACACCATGACGTATGATATGAAATAAGGTATGAAAAACGCTAAATTTACCCTTTACACCTGTGTAGAGATGTCAGAATGCAAAAAGGGGGTGACAGTGTAACTTTAACACACATTACAAAGTTATATAACTTCGTAATGTGTGTAAATAAGCCGTAATGTGTGTAAATAAGCGGTGTGGCCCCCTTTTCCCACTTTCCGACCCCCGAACCCCCCCCCCCCCCCCTTCCCTCCGGAAGTTAAATAAAGTATACATTACCAATTACTGAGACACCGTCCTCTTCTCCCGGGCACCATCTTGTGACGGTGTCATCAGAGCCAGGGGACGGGCCAGGTCTTCTTCCTCTTCGGCGTCTTCTGCTGAAGTGAATGAGAGAGGAAAAGGCTGCTGGTGCACTCGCGCACAAGCAGCCTTTTCAGTGGCTGGAGTGCATCACATGGCTTCCAGCTTACTCAGCCCTAATTGGCTGAGCTTGCTGGAAGCCATGTGATATGCTCTAGCCAATGAAAAGGGCGCAAGCGCATCGGTAGCCTTTTCTCTCCCATGAACCAGGAAGTGAGGGAGATCACAGGACGGCGGCCACAGGAGACGGAGACGCGGACAGCGGGTGATTTAAGTGGCGATCGTCCCCAGAGGGATGGTAAGTACGGAGAGTGTGTGTGTGTGTGTCTGTTTGTTTTTTTCAGGTCCCGCAGAAGTTGTCCTTTAAAGGGTTAATATTTAGCTGCTGTTATACTTACCAGTCCAACACACAGTGTTGCCGGAGTACCCTGCTGACTTCAGCACCTCCGCTTTCGAGACAAACTCCTATTGGGAGTGACAGTCCACTCAGCCAATCATTGACAGACAAGACAGAGCTGTGGCAAGTGATTGGCCAAGCGGGCTGTCACCCCCGGTATAAGTTTGTCTTGAAAGAGGTGGTGCTGCAGTCAGCAGTGGACTCCGGCAACACTAGGGGAGCACGGACAGGTAAGTATAGGCTCTTTATTGCTTTGTTTATGACAGCAGCAATATATTAAAAGTTGTTTAACAGCAGACAACCCCCTTTAAATGACTGACGTCGGAGCTAGGTCTGATGCCACTTACTGCCTTATCATCAAGGCATCCTTTAGGTTTGATTGCAACCTGTACAGTCATTTTCTTTTTGGTGCTCACCTCTCACATTGATTGTGGCATCTAAATGGTAAAACAGGCTCAGAGGTTTCATTTTTTACAATTTTTTTCGCCATAGTTTACAGAATCACAGCAAGACCACTGCAGTTTGATAGCAATTTTTGAAAAAAACGGGGCCAATTTTCGTTTTTGCATTTTCATTTTTTCCTCCTTGTGTTTAAAATGCCATAGCACTTGCATTTTTCCACCTAGAAACCCACATGAGCCCTTATTTTTTGTGTCACTAAATGTACTTTGCAATGACAGGCTGAATTTTTGCATAAAGTACACTGCGAAACCAGAAAATTATTCAAAGTGTGGTGAAATTGAAAAAACAAAAACAAACGCATCTTTTATTTGGGGGGTATTTGTTTGTACGCCATTCGCAACGTCCCGGAGGAGCGATCTCCCCCACTAGACACCAGGGAACTTTGACAGCTGCCTCCGATTACCTTATTAGCCGCGGTCCCGGGCTACACGCGGCACCCGGGATCGCACGGCCCCGCTCTGAACACCCCCCTAGGGACATATGACGTACGGGTACATCATATGTCCGTAAGAGGTTAAAAAGATGCAATGTTACCATGAAAAACTGCAATGTGTGAACAATATGCATGAAGAGCATCATTGTGAATCACTTTATTGTAATAAAATGTAATAAAAAATAATCTTAAAACTGAGGTGTCCTTTCTGTCCTTTCCAGGGTAAAATTCTCATAGACACATTAAAAGCATAAGTCCTCACACCATTTCCCAGCCACTGAGGAAGAAGCTAGCAGCGTCTGGAAGCCACCCAACATTTGCCTACACCCCTCAACAGTCACCTGAGCATACCCCTGGATCTATTCCCCATCTTTCTAAGTCTGGGAGGATCTGGCTCAATATTGACTTTGTCTACTGCACTACCGGCAGCGGAGCCACGCTTTGACACAGACCAGGAACAAGGCTGGTGACGTCACTGTATTCACCGCGGGCAGATCGGGACGCAGGTGACCCCAGAGAAAACGCAGATCCTGTATGGGTGAGCGATGCACGTGCACCAAACTATGTGAATGTGTATAAATCCTCCCCTATGACAACAAACAGTGATAGAGCCAGAGAGATCCAGTGCTTGCAATACATCTCAGACAGAACGCCGGGGATCAGCGGTATTTGTCATACTGGTCTAAAAACCATACGTTCCACATAAGGAGTTTATTAACTTTGGAACGTAATCTATAAACAAACTGACTTTTGAATTTTAACAAAGTTGGATGAGTCCAGTGAGCCAGGACTACTACCCCCATCTGCCTGCTTTTACAGTGTGATTTTATTGCAAGTCAGTGAGAGGATCATGGGAATCCCTCTCTTGGTCTGAACCAAAAGACCAGTTCTACCACACTTGTGCTGACCATATATTTGATATATTCAGTATAATGATTATATGGCTTTTTATATGATTATCTAGTTGTCTACACCTTTATGATTTTATTTTTTTTATTGTATTTTTTTTTCTCCCCATCTGCTTTTGTACCGCATTCCCTAACCCTCTTTGTTGATCTATTGCACTATAAGGGCCCCGGGGCTTATGCATTTGTATGGTTTATGCTTTTAATGTGTCTATGAGTATTTTACCCTGGAAAGGACAGAAAGACACCTCAGATTTAAGATTATCTTTATTACATTTTATTACAATAAACTGACATATATTATCAGATTTTGCTTTGAGGACTGGTATGTTTAGAATTTGTAGTCATTGTGTGCTTTGGATGGTGTATCCCAGTTAACCTCAGCCAAATCAGATACAGGTGAGCTGCACCTTAGATCGTAACTGTGTGAGCACAGGTCACATGGTGCAGGGATGTAGCAAAGCCCATAACTCCCTAATAATGGCAGGAAAATGTGCTGCAATGTACAGCATGGAAGGCGCTAATGGCTACAGAAGAAACCATTTGTGCTAGCGATGTCCTAAGGGGGCAATTCTTATAGAAGCAATTATATATTGGGAGAAAAAAAAATTTAAACCCTCTTATACCAGTGGCATCCATAGACCACCATAATAATGACAGCTACAGTACATTACAGACCACTCCCTCATAACAATGACAGCCATAGACTACTACCATAACAGTGACAACTACAGACTGCCCACGACAAAAGTGACGGCCATAGATCAAAAAAACAGAGAGACTCTGACCCCCCTCCACTATAACAATGTCATCCTTTAGCCTCTCTAAGTATTATCTCTAAAAGGGCCCCATACAGGGAGAGTGACAGGACCCCCAGTAGAAGTAGTACAAGGACCAAACAGTAACTCACCTCTAACTGGTTCCACTCATGACACAGGACTGTTCCTCTGAGAAGGAGGCAGCATCACTAACACAGACTAGGTGTCTCTGTGGTTTATACTGCCACCTGCTGTACACATCAGTCATACCTCCAGCAGACCAGATCTAGAGGCAGCCTTCTGTTTGAAATGGGGGAGGGGAGCCACAGGGATGATCAGAATAAGGGTACGTTCACACTTACCGGATCCGCAGTGTATTTTCTTATTTCATTTAAATAACTGAACACAGCATCAAATTTGCACCATCAAATCTGCTGCGGATCCTGTAGGTGTGAACGCACCCGTAGGCTATGTTCCCACACAGTATTTTCACTCAGTTTTCAACCAAAATCAGGAGTGGATTGAAAACACAGAAAGACTATGTTCACACTGTTGAAATTTAGTGGAAGGCCGCCATTTAATGACAAATGTCTTAAAATAACGCAAATTATTTGTCATTAAATGATGGCCATCCTCTTAAAAATACTGTGTGGGAACATTGCCTAAACACGGATAGGTTGGAGGCTGAGAGGGATTATTATTGTTTTTTGGGTCAGGGGCGGCTGTATTTGAGGCAGCGCAGTTTGTGAACTGTTTTTGTACTGCTGTGGTGACAGTGGGACACACAACAGTCAGCATGACTCCAGATACCTGTGACAACCTACTGTACTCAACCTTACTGAGCCACCCCCATCCCATCTAGCTGCTGTCTGTGCTGCACATGGCAGTCTATCTGGATATTATCCACTGGTCATAATAATATAGCTCCACTGTGTATTTTGCTTTCTTCAGCTTACTTAGTATTCTTTGCGGATCGCTGTGCTGTAACAGCAGAGCCCCCCTTCTCTGCAGGACAGTAACACGCTTCATGTAGTCATAAAGGTCACAAACCCCTAAAGGCCCTATTCCACGGAACAATTATCGGCCGTATTCCGCCGATATCGGCATTACGGCTGATAATCGTCCTGTGGAGTACAAGGCAACAATCAGCTGACGTCGTTAATGTGGGCTGATTGTTGCGTTGTTTGTCTTAGGAGCGGTGACAGCAAACCGCTGCTGCATGCTATGGGCATACAGCAGCGCTGCTGCTGCATGGAAAAGCTGCGTCAGCGAGCGGGGAATGAGGAGCAAGCGCTCATTTGCGTCTGACGGTCGGCCCGTGGAATAGGGCCTCAAGGCCTTATTAACACACCCAGTGATTTTTATGGACTGTGATGCACTAGCTAAATCTGTAATCTATAAAAAAAATAAATAAATAAATCAGGTTTTTTTTACTGATGTGCATCACATCACTCCAGTATGTATTCCCTCTATGTCATGCTGAGCCCTGTAGTCCCCGTCTATGATATGTAGAGCCTTGTTGTCCCCTCCCATCATGCTGAGCCTTGTAGTCCCCTGTATGACATGTTCAGCCTTGTAGTCCCTCTGTATATGACATGCTGAGCCTTGTAGTCCCTCTGTATATGACATGCTGAGCCTTGTAGTCCCCGTGTATATGACATGCTGCGCCTTGTAGCCCTTAACTATAGTGCAGATCTTGTGGCCCCGCGGCCACACTTTTGTCTCCGATGCCCGGCCCCTGGCAAAGGAAGATTACAGAGCCCTCTGGACCGCACACATAGGTCTGCAGGGAGCGGTGGAGGAGGCAGAGGTCAAGCACTGGGTAACACACTAACACACTTGCTGCTGACGTCAGCCGGGGAAAACAACCACCAAGGGAGACTACAGTGGGCCCAAGTGTGCTCCCCCCCCCCCCCCTCCTTCTATACAAGTGACATGGTAGCTGTCTTTTTGGGAACTTTTTACAGAACTGATTGCGGATTTGTGAAAAAATTAAGCCTGTGAATAACCCAATAGGAAGTAACTTCATGGGACATGTGAATAAGGTCTTAGGCTGGCTATGCTTAGCAATGCAGCATCATAAATGTATTGTGTTAAAGGAGCCCCTAGTTTTGGTTAGTTTTTTCATTGGCTCCTATTTAAATTTTTGGACTGTGGGGGAGATTTATCAAACATGGTGTAAAGTGAAAATGGCTCAGTTGCCTCTAGCAACCAGTCAGATTCCACCTTTCGTTTTCTAAACAGTCTGTGAGGAATGAAAGGTGGAATCTGATTGGTTGCTAGGGGCAACAGAGCCAGTTTCACTTTACACCATGTTTGATAAATCTCCCCCTGTGTGTATACTAGAGCCAGACGCATGGCTAAACAAGGAAAGTTTTTTTAAAACTAATTAACAAAGGAAACAGGTAGCTAAGCTAATAATTTTTAGGGAGCAGAAGGGATCATCACACAGCACCGGAGGCGGACAGGGGAGCAGAGCCGGGAGCAGGAGGCAGTATGTTACAGGGGAATAATAGAATTCCATTCCATCATCTCCCTGAAAGGGGTCAGGGATTTGATCAAATCTCTGACTTTCTTCAGGGGAATGATGGAAGGGCTTGGCCATTTCATCATTTTTCAGGATTTAATCAAATCCCTTAGTGATTTGATAAATCTCAGATTCTATCATTTCCCTGCAACATATATACACTATCGAGAGAGAGAGGCTTATAATATAATCATTTTTTTGCTGGGATCACAAGGAATAAAGATCATAGTGACGATCGTAACTAAAGATTATCGTTCTGTGTAACATGGTTAACGATTTCAGGTTAACGATAAGCAATTCCGTTTGCGATTTATCGTTAGTCGATAATCGTTAAAAATCACTTAGTGTAATAGGACCCTTAGGCTGCATTCACACGTTGCGTGTTCTGTCCGTGAAGTCTGGATGACACTGACTGTGAATGCCTGTCCTGGACCGTTTCTCTGCATGGCATGATGTGTCACTCTCCGTGTCGTCCGTGTTTCATGGACAAAGCAAAAACGTTGTATGAACTCGGCCTTAGGCTAGGGCAACACTGTTTTTGCATTTGTGTTCATCCGTTTTGATCCTTCTCCCACTGGCTCCCATAAAAAAAACGGATGTGTTTTGATTCATTTTTAGATCCATTTCTTAATATTGGAAGTCAATGGAAAAATGGATCTAAATGGATGCACACAAATTCATCCATTTTTTGCATAAAATGGAAGAAAAAACTGCAAAATAGGAAGTGTGAACCCAGCCATATATAAATATATATATATCTATATGGTGAGCCCTGCTCGCCTGATGCTTCTTAGTAAATCCAGGCAGGTAAACTGTTGTGCAGCTTTAAAGGACAACTCCGGACAAAATCTATTTTTAATATGTTATTTCATAAGCAAATGGTGCGTTTACACAGACAGATTTATCTGACAGATCTTTGAAGACCAAACCAGGAACAGACTATAATCAGAGAACAGGTCATAAAGGAAAGACTGGGATCTATCCTCTTTTCAAATCCATTCCTGGCTTTGGCTTCCAAAATCTGACAGATAAATCTGTCTGTGTAAACGCAGTAAAAGTTAGACAAATTCCTAATGCTGCGTTTACACGTAACGATTATTGGCCCGATCGTACGATTAGCGATGTCGGATATACGTTTTTATTAAAATAACGATCAGCGTTTAGACGGTACGATATATCGTACGAAAATTCGCACTGCGATCGTTTTGCGATCGTTTAAGCCTATCTCACACATTAAGTTAAATCGGCGAACGACTGTTCACACGGAACGATTTGCGATTTTTTTGCATACGATGAACGACGATTTGCTGACCTGATGAAAGATCATGATGTACGATTTATCGTGCGTCGTTCGATCGTTCGCTGCGTTTATACGTACGATTATCGTTCCAATTCGACCGTTATCGCGCAAATTCGCACGATAATCGTTACGTGTAAACGCAGCATAATATACACTAATTATGGGAAATGCACATATAGTGCTATTTCCATCAATTTAGTAGATAAGGCAGGGTCCCATGGAATTGACAGCAACGATCAGCCGACATCGTTTATGTCGGCTGATCGTTGCAGTCGTTGCAAAACAAACAACTGATACAGCAACGATCTGCTGCCAACGCTGCGTGGATAGGAGCGTCGGCACCAGACGCTGCTGTATCCTATGGCCTCCCCCCCCCCCGGCGCCCCCCCAGACTTAACCGCTTGATGCCACCGCGTTGAATGCAGGGAACAAGGAGCAAACGAGCGCTAATAGGAATTTGTCTAATTTTGCTTCTGAAATAACATATTAAAAGATTTTGCCCGGAGTTGTCCTTTGAGACTGGCTTGTGACTACCCAGAAGATAATAGTGCCATAAACTAGGCCCTCTCAATGTAAATAGCACCCCCCATGTGCCCCAGTGCTATTCTGACAGGTTGCTGAAATACAATCCAGGAACAATGCCCAAATTACATGATTTTTATATACATCTATTCTATACACTGGGGTGCCATCTTTATCACATTAAGGGTACGTTGACACTTACCGGATCCACAACTGATTTTCTGCTGCGGATCCGCAGCAGATTTCATTTAAATAGCTGAACACAGCATCAAATCTGCACCATCAAATCTGCTGCGGATCCTGTAGGTGTGAACGCACCCTGAGGGTATAAACACACACACAGTATACGCAGCAGATTTGTTGCTGTGTTCAGTTATTTAGATCGTATCTGCTGCATATCGCAGCAGAAAATATGCGGCGATACAGTGTGTGTGAAGCTACCCTTAGAAGCACCATACACATAGCAGGGCACATATGGGCACATATGGAGGATAGAGCACGAGGCTGAAGTTGGTTTCTTATTCGGCCAGTTTCTTATTCGGGGCTGAAGTTGGTTTCTTATTCGGCAGTTTCTTATTCAGAGGATTTTTCTTTTTCCTGTTTAAGCTATTATTCTTACAGAAAATGTATAATATTCATACCCTACCGTAAGTGAGGGGCCCTGAGAGGACTGGTGATAAAAATGGCAAAAAAGACCCCACGGTTGGCATAAAAATGGGCATGAAAGTAAAACCACAAAATTATTATTTAAAAATAAAATTGACTTTGGGCCACTGATCTCACACTGATAATACACAGAGAGGGATCCCCCGCATCACATCCAACAGAGTCCAGCCTGGCCCAAAGTGGTTCTGGGTATAAAAACTGGCATCAAAGTGGGCACATAGCCATTTTTCATGATTTGAATAAGTAACAGCTGTTTTCAAAGGGTTAAATGAGTTTGGGCCACTGATCTCACACTACGTACACACAGATAGGCATGCCCCGCATCACATCCAAGAGAGTCCAGCCTGGCCCAAAGTGGTTCTGGGTATAAAAACTGGCATCAAAGTGGGCAGATGGGCATTTTTGTCCTATTTTGAATAAGTAAAAGGTGTTTTCAAAGGGTTAAATGAGTTTGGGCCACTGATCTCACACTGATAATACACAGAGAGGGATGCCCCGCATCACATCCAACAGAGTCCAGCCTGGCCCAAACTGGTTCTGGGTATAAAAACTGGCATCAAAGTTGGCAGATTGGAATTTTTTCCTGATTTGAATAAGTAACAGCTATTTTCAAAGGGTTAAATGAGTTTGGGCCACTGATCTCACACTGATAATACACAGAGAGGGATCCCCCGCATCACATCCAACAGAGTCCAGCCTGGCCCAAAGTGGTTCTGGGTATAAAAACTGGCATCAAAGTGGGCACATAGCCATTTTTCATGATTTGAATAAGTAACAGCTGTTTTCAAAGGGTTAAATGAGTTTGGGCCACTGATCTCACACTGATAATACACAGAGAGGGATGCCCCGCATCACATCCAAGAGAGTCCAGCCTGGCCCAAAGTGGTTCTGGGTATAAAAACTGGCATCAAAGTGGGTAGATGGGCATTTTTTCCTAATTTGAATAAGTAACAGGTGTTTTCAAAGGGTTAAATGAGTTTGGGCCACTGATCTCACATTGATATTACACAGAGAGGGATGCCCCGCATCACATCCAAGAGAGTCAAGCCTGGCCCAAAGTGGTTCTGGGTATAAAAACTGGCATCAAAGTGGGCACATAGCCATTTTTTTCCTAAATTGAATAAGTAACAGGTGTTTTCAAAGGGTTAAATGAGTTTGGGCCACTGATCTCACACTGATAATATACAGAGAGGCATCCCCCGCATCACATCCAAGAGAGTGCAGCCTGGCCCAAGGTAGTTCTGGGTATAAAAACTGGCATCAAAGTGGGCAGATTGGCATTTTTTTTCCTAATTTGAATAAGTAACAGGTGTTTTCAAAGGGTTAAATGAGTTTGGGCCACTGATCTCACACTGATAATACACAGAGAGGGATCCCCCGCATCACATCCAAGAGAGTCCAGCCTGGCCCAAAGTGGTTCTGGGTATAAGAACTGGCATCAAAGTGGGCACATAGCCATTTTTTTCCAAATTTGAATAAGTAACAGGTGTTTTCAAAGGGTTAAATGAGTTTGGGCCACTGATCTCACACTGATAATACACAGAGAGGGATGCCCCGCATCACATCCAAGAGAGTCCAGCCTGGCCTAAAGTGGTTCTGGGTATAAAAACTGGCATCAAAGTGGGCACATAGGCATTTTTCATGATTTGAATAAGTAACAGCTATTTTCAAAGGGTTAAATGAGTTTGGGCCACTGATCTCACACTGATAATATACAGATAGGCATGCCCCGCATCACATCCAAGAGAGTCCAGCCTGGCCCAAAGTGGTTCTGGGTATAAAAACTGGCATCAAAGTGGGCACATAGCCATTTTTTTCCAAATTTGAATAAGTAACAGGTGTTTTCAAAGGGTTAAATGAGTTTGGGCCACTGATCTCACACTGATAATATACAGAGAGGCATCCCCCGCATCACATCCAAGAGAGTCCAGCCTGGCCCAAAGTGGTTCTGGGTATAAAAACTGGCATCAAAGTGGGCACATAGGCATTTTTCCTAATGAATAAGTAACAGCTATTTTCAAAGGGTTAAATGAGTTTGGGCCACTGATCTCACACTGATAACACACAGAGAGGGATGCCCCGCATCACACTGATAATACACAGAGAGGGATGCCCTGTGGGTCCTTACCAGACTTTGGAGCAAATGCCAAACTTTACTGAAACGGTAATGAGGATTAAGGTAAAACACACCTTTATCCATGGTGTTTTTGGTGCAATAGGGAGCTATCAGCAGTTTAGATTAATCTAACTGGCTGACAGTTCCCCTTTAATAATGGTCATTATTTGCCCTTATTTTTACTTTGTTTAAACATAGCCTAAAGGGGTATTCCTGGAAAAATTTAAAAAAAAAAGAACCAAAATTAACCCTTAACTAAAGAACTTATATATTCCTTGTTGGCTTTACTCGGAGATTGCTGGTCCAGTCACATGATGCAACCTTTCTTACAGTGATGTCCTACTTCCTTTCATCTTCTTGGGTATGGTGGTCAGCACTTGGGGGCAAAGCCATCTCTCGTACCCAGAATGGCCTTCCTACACGTGCGCAGTGCAATCATTAGTATTGCAGCATGCATCTGCTAATCCCACTGGGTACAGGGACATCAATGCTCCCGTAATCAGGTTCTGCTGGCTACAAGGGCGGTCTTACTGGCTACAAAGCGGTCCTATATGGCTACAAGGGGACCCTGACATTGCAGGCAACACATAGGACAAATATATTTCAATGGCCCTGTTCACACATCTGTACAAGTGTTCAGGTCCACGTCCCGCGCTACAAAAAAAATAAAGGATAGATTATAGTGCGGACTTGCATTTGCGGCACGAATCATTGTCTTCTACATAGTGCTCCGTAAACTGCGTAGCACTGTTACTGCACATTCATAGTGCGGTCCACCATTACAGGTCCGTATTCACTGGCTGAACTATGGATGTGTGAATGAGGCCTAACATAGCCTAAAGCAGACCTGTCAGCAGAAAACATTGCTGCAGGTATTGTTATTATAGAAATGTATTCAGGGTTAGCCGAGAAATGTTTAATAAGAAGAGATGGGACAGCTAATTCTGGGATCCTGTTATGCTGACAAATGCCTCCTGAGTACTTTAGCCCTGTTTGCTTAAAGGGGTAGTGCGGCGCTAAACATTTATTCACAAAATACCCAGAACCACTTTGGGCCAGGCTGGACTCTCTTGGATGTGATGCGGGGCATCCCTATCTGTGTATTATCAGTGTGAGATCAGTGGCCCAAACTCATTTAACCCTTTGAAAATAGCTGTTACTTATTCAAATCAGGAAAAAATTCCAATCTGCCAACTTTGATGCCAGTTTTTATACCCAGAACCACTTTGGGCCAGGCTGGACTCTGTTGGATGTGATGCGGGGCATCCCTCTCTGTGTATTATCAGTGTGAGATCAGTGGCCCAAACTCATTTAACCCTTTGAAAACACCTGTTACTTATTCAAAATAGGACAAAAATGCCCATCTGCCCACTTTGATGCCAGTTTTTATACCCAGAACCACTTTGGGCCAGGCTGGACTCTCATGGATGTGATGCGGGGCATGCCTATCTGTGTGTACGTTGTGTGAGATCAGTGGCCCAAACTCATTTAACCCTTTGAAAACAGCTGTTACTTATTCAAATCATGAAAAATGGCTATGTGCCCACTTTGATACCAGTTTTTATACCCAGAACCACTTTGGACCAGGCTGGACTCTGTTGGATGTGATGCGGGGCATCCCTCTCTGTGTATTATCAGTGTGAGATCAGTGGCCCAAAGTCAATTTTATTTTTAAATAATAATTTTGTGGTTTTACTTTCATGCCCATTTTTATGCCAACCGTGGGGTCTTTTTTGCCATTTTTATCACCAGTCCTCTCAGGGCCCCTCACTTACGGTAGGGTATGAATATTATACATTTTCTGTAAGAATAATAGCTAACACAGGAAAAAGAAAAATCCTCTGAATAAGAAACTGCCGAATAAGAAACCAACTTCAGCCCCGAATAAGAAACTGGCTGAATAAGAAACCAACTTCAGCCTCGTGGATAGAGCAGGGCCCATATGGAGGATAAAGCAGGGCACATATGGAGGATAGAGCAGGGCACATATGGAGGATAGAGCAGGGCACATATGGAGGATAGAGCAGGACACATATGGAGGATAGAGCAGGGCACATATGGAGGATAGAGCAGGACACATATGGAGGATAGAGCAGGGCACATATGGAGGATAGAGCAGGGCACATATGGAGGATAGAGCAGAGCATATATGGAGGATAAAGCAGGGCACATATGGAGGATAGAGCAGGACACATATGGAGGATAGAGCAGGGCACATATGGAGGATAGAGCAGGGCACATATGGAGGATAGAGCAGGGCACATATGGAGGATAGAGCAGGGCACATATGGAGGATAGAGCAGAGCATATATGGAGGATAAAGCAGGGCACATATGGAGGATAGAGCAGGACACATATGGAGGATAGAGCAGAGCATATATGGAGGATAAAGCAGGACACATATGGAGGATAGAGCAGGGCACATATGGAGGATAGAGCAGGGCACATATGGAGGATAGAGCAGAGCATATATGGAGGATAAAGCAGGGCACATATGGAGGATAGAGCAGGGCACATATGGAGGATAGAGCAGGGCACATATGGAGGATAGAGCAGGACACATGGGGAGTAGAGAGGGGCAGACATGGTGTAAGAAGACAACACATGGAGGAGGTAGAGAGCACAGGCATACAGGACTATCCTCATCCTCATCCTTATACACTCACCCTCCATGAGGAGCTCTCTGGCCGGAGCTGACTGGCCGCAGTGACATGATTCCCGCCTTTTCCAGTCACACAGGCCGATCATGCAGGGGAGGAGCTGCTGCTGCACTGTGCACACAGGACGGCTCCCTGCGTTTCTAGGCTCTGCTGTTAGCCCCTCCTCCTCAGTGAGGTATAACCCGCCAACCACCAATTACATCCTCAGGTAGTCAGTATTGTGAGCAGGGACAGTTCTCCTCGCAGTAACTGCCGCCTATGAGGCGCCACAGCCTTACCACACAGAGGAGGGCGGCCGCCACCTTGTGATTGGGCAGGCAGCTTCTGTGGTGATGACGTCACACGATGCACGTGAGGCGCAGTGATACGGTCATGTGTACAGTCCCCTGCGCTCTTATATACAGACTGCGCTTTATAGGGAGGTGGGCGTACCCTGGCCCTTATTTGTATTGCGTCCTTCATGTCTACAGAAGGGGCAGTTCTGCGCCGGGTACACTTAGCACCGATTCCCCAAATGTTCACGACTCTGAAGTGGGGGAGGCGGCTAGTGTAGGCTGTACGGGAGAATCTCAACCAATCAGATTTCAGCTTTTATATGTGCGCTGCTGGTTAGAGGCTAAGAAGTGCGATGTGATTGGTTGCTGTGTTAGTGCTGGTGTTTGCCCCTGAGGCGTGTGTGCGGTGTAGTATGGGATTACCTCAGCACAGGTGCCCTCCCTTTTCCCATACATAACAGAAGCCTTCTTCTAACATGATTTTTTTTTTAATAATCATAAACTACCACCATGTCAGGTGCCCTGAAGAGAATGGGGTTAAAAAAGGCCCAAAGTACCCAGTGGTTGGCATAAAATGGGCCTCAAAGTTAAAATGACAACATTGTGATTTTAAAAGAAAATTAAGTTTGAACCACTGATCTACCACTGATAATACACAGAGGGATGCCCGCATCACACGCATCAAAGTGGGCAGACAAGCATTTTGTCCTGATTTGAATAACTGGTGTTTTCTAAGGGTTAAAGAAGAAGTCTGGCCAAAACTATTTTTTAATATGTTATTACTTATGGAAAATTTCTAATGTACATTAATTATGGGAAATGCACATATAGGGCTATTTCCCTTAATTTAGTAGATCAGGGAGACGTCAGATTCTCTAAAAAAAAACGTGACGTCACGTAACAAACGCCGCCGCACAGCTGCTTGTTACAAGAGCTTCAGGATGCCCCCTCCTCCTCCCAGCTAACAAGTTCTTACTATCGCCGCCGCTTACCGCCTCTCTCCGCCGCTGCTCTCTGCGTCCACATACCGCTTCACGGTCCGCACTGCATGCCGGCCGGGGACAGGAAGCATTGGTAGCGCCGTGCTCCCTGTGGGGTGGGGGTGCTTCCCGTCCCCCGGTATGTGGGCTCAGAGAGCAGCGGCGGCGTTCGTTATGGGGATAGCACAGGTACTACTCCCCCATTATCTGCTCATAATATGAGCAGTTAATGGGGAGTAGTACTGTGTATATGTGGCAGCAGCAGCAGCACCGAGCAGGGAGGGAGGGGGGAGGTAGATGGCACTTCTCTCCCTCCCTGCTCGGTGCCCTCCAAACATACTGGTTAAATACATTTATGGATTACTTTGGGGAGCAAGGACACTTGCTCCCCAAAGTATTCCATAAATGTATTCAATCAAAAACATACTGTATATTACATTTACATACACATCCATTGTAATTCCAATGGAGTGTCCAGCAGGGGTGCACTATATATAGAAGTCAATGGTACTCATTGACCTCTATATATAGTGCACTCCCTGCTGGACACTCCATTGTAATTAGACCCCCAGTTGGTGACGTCACATTTTTTTAGAGAATCTGAAGTCTCCCTGATCTACTAAATTAAGGGAAATAGCCCTATATGTGCATTTCCCATAATTAATGTACATTAGAAATTTGTCTAACTTTCCATAAGTAATAACATATTAAAAAATGGTTTGGGCCGGAGTTGACCTTTAAAGGGAACCTGTCACCCCCCGTGCCGGAGTGACAGGCTCCCGACCCCCCGTTAGAGCCCCTTATACTCACCTAATCCCGCCGGGTCCCGCTTCTGGAGGTGGTCGGGTGACGGAGATATCAGCCGCTGGAGCCCGGCGCCCGCGCGCTGAGAGATGAGTCCAACGCTCATAGAGAATGACGGAGCGGTGGACTCTCCTGTCATTCTCTATGGGTGTTGGACTCATCTCTCAGCGCGTGCGCCGGGCTCCAGCGGCTGATATCTCCGTCACCCTCCAGAAGCGGGACCCGGCGGGATTAGGTGAGTATAGGGGGCTCTAACGGGGGGTCGGGAGCCTGTCACCCCGGCACGGGGGGTGACAGGTTCCCTTTAAATGAGTTTGGGTCACCGACCTTAGGCTGCATTCACACGTTCCGTGTTCCGCACAGAACACGGACTTGGAATGCCTGTAACGGACTTCTCCCCCCGCCCGGGCAGCATCTGTGATAAAATGCTGGGAGCAGGGGAACTGTAAAGATATGCGCCATGCTGTACAGTTTCCCCGCTCCCAGCATCTTATCACAGATGCTGCACGGGTGGGGGGAGAAGTCCATTACAGGCATTCCGCGTCTGTGTTCCGTGCGGAACACGGAACGTGTGAATGCAGTCTTACACTGCCAACACACCGAGAGGGAGACCCCACATCAAACCCAGAAGTCCAGCCTGGCCCAAAGTGGTTCTGGGTGTACAACTGGCATCAAAGTGATCAGACTGACATTATTTCTTATTTTGAATAAGTAATTTGAATGCCCCACATCACATCCAAGAGAAATCAGCCTGGCCCAAAGTGGTTCTGGGTGTTAAGACTGGCACCAAAGTTACTTACTCAAATCAAGAAAAAAATGCCCGTCTGCCCATTTTTATGACAGTTTTTATACTCAGAACCACTTTGGGCCAGACTGGACTCAACTGATTATGATGCGGGGCATGCCCGTCTGTGCGTTGGCAGTGTGATATCAGTGGCCCAAACTTGTTTAACCCCAAACCACTTGTACCTTCAGATAGCTGCTTTTAATCCAAGATCTGTCCTGCGGTTCGTTCGGCAGGTGATGCAGTTATTGTCATAAAAAATGAATTTTAAAATTGCAGCCCAGTGCCCTACGGGCGTATCTGCGCCCTAACTTTGCACCACCCCCTCCATCCCTCCTCCCCACCCTCTTCATCATTAGGAATGCTCCAGGCAGATTGTCTCCTATTCACCACCTGTGTTACCACAGCACATGAGCTGGATTATTAAGACACCTGTGCAATGTTCAAACAGAAGTAAATGTTCCAGTGGCATTCCTAATGATGAAGAGGGTGGGGAGGAGGGACGGAGGGGGTGGTGCAAAGTAAGGCACAGATACGCCTGTAGGGCACGGATCTGCAATTTTTAAATTATTTTTTTAGGACAATAACTGCATCACCTGCCAAACGGACCGCAGAACAGATCTTGGATTAAAAGCAGCTTTCTGAAGGTACAAGTGGTTTGGGGGGGTCAGATTGTGGGTACAGAGTCGCATTAATCAGCAGCTGAGGGCCGCCGAGGACGTGTTCCTTCACAGCAGGGAGAGAGGAAGGTGTCCCCTGCTCCCCCATCCTTGATTCGTTCTCCTCAGTCTCCTGTCATGTCCTGAAAAGGCAGCCTGGTACAGAGGCTCTGCCTGCATCAGATGTATCCGGTGTAGGCAGAGCCTCTGTGCCAGGCTGCCTGTGCGGGACATGACAGGAGACCGAGGAGAACAAATCAAGGATGAGGGAGCTGCTGGGAAAACACCACATGAGGAGCTGCTGGGGAAACTGGTGACAGGTGAGTTGATGTTTGTTTGTTTGTTTTTTTGTTTAGTGGGGGCAGGAGGGGGCTATAGAAAAACGATTGGGGCATAATACAACTTAGGCCACATTCACACACCCATAGTGCAGTCCGTGACCTCGGACCGCACTACCATATGTGCATCCATAGTGCTTTATGCACGGAGCAGTACGATCACACATCATTACCTCAATGATCCGTGCCGCAAAAAAACGGTCCGCATTACAACATTTCCTTTTATTTTTGCGGCACAGATCGCGGCCCCATATACACGTACGGACATGTAAGCAAGGCCATAGGATAACATTGATTTCATGTTCTGTCCACAATTGTGTGCCCGCAATTGCTGACAGAACAACGGATGTGTGAATTAGGCCTTAATGGGGCACAGATAGGGGCAGTAGTGGACAGCTGCACAGGGGCCATCAGACTCAAAGCTAGAGGAGTTATGCTGTGGCTGAAGAGAAGATGACAGCGCAGAGAAACAGGAAGGTCCCTGCTCTTCGGGCTGCTCTGATCATCTCCAGCCCTGCACACAGGCAGCAGCAGCCTCTCCTTCCCTGACCCAGCCGGGACACAGAGGAAGAGAGTGTCATGTAAGTCCTGCTCTCTCATCTCATTAGGGCTGAGCTGGGGAGGGGATGTCAGTGGGATATGTTTGTGTGTGTCTGTATGTGTGTGCGTAAAGGGGGGGTCACGGCAGTGTAGTGTCAGGGCTGGGATGTGTGTGGGGGGGCATGGCAGTGTAGTGTCAGGGCTGGGATGTGTGTGGGGGGGTTATGGCAGTGTAGTGTCAGGGCTGGGATGTGTGTGTGTGGGGGTTATGGCAGTGTAATGTCAGGGCTGGGATGTGTGTGTGTGGGGGGGCATGGCAGTGTAGTGTCAGGGCTGGGATGTGTGGGGGGGCATGGCAGTGTAGTATCAGGGCTGGGATGTGTGTGGGGGGGTTATGGCAGTGTAGTGTCAGGGCTGGGATGTGTGTGTGTGGGGGTTATGGCAGTGTAATGTCAGGGCTGGGATGTGTGTGTGTGGGGGGGCATGGCAGTGTAGTGTCAGGGCTGGGATGTGTGGGGGGGCATGGCAGTGTAGTGTCAGGGCTGGGATGTGTGTGGGGGGGGGGCATGGCAGTGTAGTGTCAGGGCTGGGATGTGTGTGCACTTTTAGGGCTGGGATGTATGTGTTTATAGGTTCACTAGTTTCCCCTTATCAGTGACTTGTATTTATTTATTGCTGACAGCAGTTTAACCCCCCTTAACATGCCTTCCTGCAGCTGATGAATCCATTATCTGTGCAGGCACTGTAAGTGTTAAATCTGTCTGTTTGCTACAGCAAAGAAGTCACTGATAGGTAGAAACTGAAGGAGCCAGAGAAGTAATTAATATTCACAGTATAGGGACCATATTGCTATAGTTAAGTCTTTATTACACAGAGCGATAATCTCGTAGAGATGAGCGAACCGGGTTCGGGTTCAAGTCGATCCCAACCCGAACGTTCGGTATTTGATTAGCGGGGGCTGCAGAACTTGGATAAAGCTCTAAGGTTTTTTGGAAAACATGGATACAGCCAATGACTATATCCATGTTTTCCACATAGCCTTAGGGCAACTTCAGCAGCCACCGCTAATCAAATGCTGAAAGTTCGGGTTCGGATGGACTTGAGCATGCTTGAGGTTCGCTCATCTCTAATAATCTGCTGATTATCAGGACGATTCAGCAAATCACCGCTCCATATGATAAAGACAATGATTAGCTGATAACAATGATCATCAGCTGATTGTTGTAGTTTATTCCAGTCTAAAAATCATTGGCCGCTGGAGCGCACATAGCTACGTGTAATAGCAATGCGCAGCCGACGGCTGATGATTGTGTAGAAAAAATAATAAAGGTCATACATACCTGTCCATATTCTCTGGTGTTCTTCTCACCTCTGTGTGCTCCCCACAGCTGCTGCTGGAACTTCATAGCCGGTCCCTAAAGTGGCAGGCCGCTTAGCTAATCACTGGCCGAGGGTAGACCACCACGGCCACTGATTGGCTGATCAGTCTGCCACTTTAGGGACCGGCTCTGAAGTTCCAGAGGCAGCTGTGGGGAGCGCACAGAGGTAAGAAGAACACCGGGGAGCACAGACAGGTATGTATAAAGTTTTTTTTATAATTTTTATTGCACAGATATCGCTTACTATATATATATATATATATATATATATATATATACAGCCCTTGCTGCACGAAGTAATAAATAAAATCGGCACTCGCTTACATTAGTGATTGGGCCGTGTGATAAATGTTTCACTGTCATTGTAAAAAAAAAACTTTTGACATGTCAAAAGTTTTGATTGATTCGGGTCTGAGTGTTCTGACCTGTACCGATTGTGGGAACAAACGAGAAATAGTACACACTTAGCATGATCCTCTCTTGGCTCTGAGTCATGTGATGAATTAAGCTCTAACTGATTGCCTATGTAAGTCTATGGAGCCCGACTGATATCACGTGACACAGAGTGGGAAGCAGACTGCGCTGAGTATGGTCCTCTACCGGCTTGTTCTCCCGATCTGTACAGGTGTAAACACTCGACTAGCATACCGGTCCTAAATAACCCCCATCCCTATGCACACTGTTGAATTTAGTTAGAGGAGCATGCCTCTTAGTAAATCTGTGGGACCTACACCTTCTCCCAGGTTTATGCCAGGGACATAAATGATAAATCCCCCATTTATTCTGATCTTCTGCAATGCATTCAGTGTACAATGCACCTAGGACTCCCACTACAACTGACATGCTGAGAGCTGTAGTACATATGAACAGCCAACTCAAGGGTTGTCCCCTCAGGAATTACAACTCCCAGGATACCCTGAGAGCTCCATAAGCGTAGGGCACTCTGAGAGTTGTAGTTGTTATTCACAAGGGAGTTGTGGTCACAGATACAGACACAGATATCAGTGCAGGATGGGATCGGGTCAGTTTGTGGCTTCTCACTGGTTGTTTGAGTGTCCCCAACATCAGTTGCACACTGGGATCCGCTCAGACTGCAGCACAGATATCAGGACCCACCAGAGACTCCTCCAGTGCGTCCTGATGACTGTGTTGTAGGGACCTCCCGAGAATCCAGGACACATGTCCCAGATACCCAGGCGAACATGTCATTTATCTGTGTGTGTACGCCTTTAAAGCAGAAGGGTGGCAGTACAATTAGGTTATGGGGGGGCCCAAGCACATTTTTTCCACAGGGACCCTCTGCAGTCTACGTCCATCCCTCAAGGGGGCATATAAACACCATATGGGTGGCACAGAAGAGGCCTATATAAACTGTGTGGGGCACAATGGGGGTATATGTACACTTTATGGGGCCACAGAGGGTGTATATATTATATGAGGTCACAAAAGGGGCTATGTATACAATATGGGGGCACAGAGTGGGCACTATTACTGTGTGGAGCAATACACAGGGACAGTTGAATGCAGCAGGATGATTGACAAGGAGAGGAGAGCATTGGCTCTCCACCCTGCCAATCACTGTTGTGGCCACAAGAGTCCTTTCCTTTCCTTAGAGCTGTGGAACATGAGTAATGTCACTCGTGCGCACAGAGAGCAGGTAGAGAGTTGACATCAGAAGACTACAGTACTGCAACCACACAGCAGGTAAGTATGTCTTTTTTTCCTTAGTTATAGAGGAGGAGACTTATGTGGGTGGATGGGGCTAACTCCTGGGAAGGATGTTATCTATGAGGGTTGGGGTATGGGATGTGCTAGCTAACTGAAAAGGGGGTACTTAATTTGGAGGTACAGTCAACCCACAGTGGTGGTGGTGGTGGGGTTGTTTAACCACGAGGATTACCAGGGAGATTACTGCTGGGGGAGGGGGGTGGCTGCATGGGGAATACATACAAGGGGGATTACCTAACATGAGATGGTGCTGGAGGGGATGCCTACATGGAGGATACTACCTTTTTGGGGGGAATTGCCTGCACAGAGAGGTCTAAATGCTAGATAGATGCACAGAGGGGAGTCTAACTTTTATATGAGGGCACAGGGGGCCCTAACTACTACTACATGGAAACAGTGGGAAATTGGAAATTATTACTATATTGGGGCACAGAAGGCCTAACTACCATATGGATGCACACAGAAACAGTTAAACCACGTCCTGACGAAGCCATATACATAGTAGGTGGTATTTTGTCTGTATTGCATGTGATATTATCATTTGAATTTTTTTGTTACATACCATTATGCATTTTTTGACGATTTGCTCTATAGTCCTCTTAGGTAAAGGCTTGCATGTGGCAAGACTTGTAGTAGTGTAGCACAGCCTGCATTATGAGGCTGTTGCCGTTCATACCATTTTAATTGCTTTTATCATTTCTTTTGTAATGGTGCATTTACACAGGCAAATTTATCTGACAGATTCTGGAAGCCAAAGCCAGGAATGGATTTGAAAAGAGGAGAAATCTGTCTTTCCTTTATGACCCGTTCCCTGTTTATAGTCTGTTTCTGGCTTTGGCTTCAAAAATCTGTCAGATAAATCTGTCTGTGTAAACGCACCATTAGCCAGGTTAGTAAAGCTATTTTAATTACATTTCATTGGTGTGCACTGTGATTTATATACCCTATATTTCTCTGTCCTTTTTTTGTTTTGTTCCATTGGTATTAGTCTATGGGGTACACAGTAGCACCCTTTTTTTTATTATTGTGCATACCTGTGGGGCCCGCTTTGTTTTTCTTTTTCTTTTTTTTCAACCTCTCCTACCTGACACGTTATTAAAGGGGTCTCCTCTGCTGGGGGCACCACAAGTCTCAGCAGATAATCAGTCCTGCTTGGGACACTATCATTCCCACCATAATGTTTCCTGTTTGGGGCACACTAAGCTGTAGACATCTTGTAACAGAATATTACAAGCACCATCACTCCCAGCTTTGTGAACACTTCGGGGGAGATTTATCAAAGGGTGTAAAATTTAGACTGGTGCAAACTGCCCACAGCAACCAATCACAGCTCAGCTTCCAGCTCTGGTCAAAGGAAAGAGGAGCTGTAATTGGTTGCTGTCAGTCTAAATTTTACACCCTTTGATAAACCTGTCTGATGTATTACAACACCTCTCCAGTCTGCAGCACTACAGGGGGATTGACTATAGAGGGGGTGCTTACTACAGGGAGCTGACTACTCTGTGGGCTACCTACGAGAGGGATAGTTACATATAGGATACAATATTTTTACAATGATTTTTGGTCACATCACAAACCCGCAAAAAAATTCATGAAGTGATCAAAAGGTCACAACTATACAAACGTAATACCAAATAAAACTGCAGATCACAGTGCAAAAAATAATCCCGCACACCACAGCCATACAGGGCAAAACATGAAAGGTTAGAGTAGTCAGAGGTTAGAGTAGTCAGAGGTTAGAGTAGTCACAGTAGTCAGAGTAGGACAACTTTAAGCTCTTTTATTTTAAAAAATTTAAACTATTTCTAAAGTAGTAAAATAAAATAAAAAGGCCATAACCTGCTGTCACCGTAATATTGCAGACCTGAAGACCTTAACGGCGTAAAAACAGTTGGGGGTGTAGCTTTTTCTCATACTTGGGTATCGAATTGGTATTGAGTATCAAAATAAAAAATCGAGTATTGGTATCGAACTCAAAATTCTGGTATTGTAACATCACTAGTGGCTTTTTTGTATATAAGTTATTTAGTATGGTTGCCTTGAACTGCATGGGACTATTTATTTTTATTACCCAGCATTTATACTATACATTTACTCTATTGGTACTGCGGGTATCCCCTTCAGGTCTTGCTAATTTTGTCATTGACCATCAGCTATGGTGTAGTCCTCATGCTGCCCAATAGATATCAGACAGATAGATATGAGATAAAGAGACAGAAGAATGGATGGCTAATTAGAAAACAAAAACAGTGCCATAGCTTCCTCTATGTTGTTTGTGGTATTACAATTTGGTTCCATTCTCTTTTAGTGAAACTGAGCTGCACTACCACATCCAAACTTTGGAGGAGGGTGGCGCTGTTTCTGGAAAAAGGCAGCTATGTTTTTGCAAAGTTTAATAGCCCCTTTAATTTTTACATGGTTATATATGTGAAATGTAGAAAGTCTTTTCCACTGTTCTCAGTCCCTGTTCATTATGAATAATGTAGTAGAAAATACCCTTTATTATTCAGAAAGCATTGTCATCTACTGAGATTCCCTATGGCCAACATAATTGGTTGGGAGCCCACTGAGACTCACTCGCCCCCACTAGGCTGAACCCCTAGCTACGCCCCTGTTTGGGCCACATAGGGAAGGAAAGCAAAGTGACTGACTGATCAGAGAAGACGTCACCTGTGAATCCCTGGATGTAACTGCAATGTAATCAGTTACATCCAGGAGAGTGGGGGCGATTAGGTTATGTGGATTCCATTTAATCAGGGGTCAGAGACATGACCATATTAAGCGGTCTGCAGACGTGTATGTGCAGTTCTTGCTGTGAGGATCAGCAGCCAATGATTTTTGAGATGAGCTCCTTCTCCTTGGTCGATTGCCGTCTCTACTACACAGGGAGATATCTGCCTGATTTGGCCAATAATCTCTCCGTGTAATAAGACTGTAACACCCAGTGATCAATGTATTCCTAGATTTCCAGGAGGGATAACGGGAACAGCACAATGACATAAGAGATGACAGATCCTCTATCATAGTTCTGTGTTCTACCTGTGACTGTGTCTGACCATTGCTGTAGTTTTTTCTATAGTCTGCAGGGTGTAATACTCTGCAGCATCTGTGTACACCTGGTATCTGATATCACTGCTGTATTCTCTTCTATAGTCTGCCAGGTGTAATACTCTGCAGCATCTGTGTACACCTGGTATCTGATATCACTGCTGTATTCTCTTCTATAGTTAGCGGGGTGTAATACTCAGCAGCCTCTGTGTACACCTGGTATCTTATATCACTGCTGTATTCTCTTCTATAGTCAGCGAGGTGTAATAGTCTGCAGCCTCTGTGTACACCTGGTATCTGATATCACTCCCTGGTGCGGCTTTACCGCCATCGCTTGTGTGGTCTACGCGGATCCACTACCTCCGGTCATTACAGCGTGACGGACAGGGGGAACAGCAAAGATCCACTTAGCAGCCGAGTGCATGTTCTATTTCGAACCATAATTTAGAGGTAGCACTATAGAGGAGATCCAGGACACAAGGGGCTATGGATGCTCTGCAATATATTGTGAAGTCAGGTAAGCCCGCTCCACCCTTGTGTTTCTTTCTGGTGAGAACTGAGTATCGCAGGCGCGCCCTAGATGTCCCCCAGAAAAACTTGGATCCCATCCGCCGAACCTGCTTCAGGAAGGAGCACGGGAGATGGATAAGAAGGGTCTGGAAGTAGTATAGAATCTTCGGGAGAGTCCATCTTAAGTACACTTAGGGTCCTATTCCACGGGCCAAGGAGGGCCCGATCGTTTACTGGGCCTATTCCACGGCCCGATGATCGTTGAGCGAGGGCTGCATGGACATCGTTACCGATGTCCTTGCAGCATCATACATTACCTGGCTGCAGGGCTTGTCCTCCGCTCCGTCTCCTTCCGGGGTCCCCCGCGCTCTATCTTCTGAATGGCCGGTCAGCTGACAGGCCACAATCACAGACCGCGGCGGTCCCGGCCTGTGATTGGCTGAGCCTTTCGTCAGCTGACCGGCCATTCAGAAGATAGAGCGCGCGGGACCCGGGGAGGAAGACAGCGCAAAGAAGCCCTGCAGCCAGGTAATGTATGATGATGCTGCTGCTGTTTCTTCACAAATCGTCGGTCGCCCGCCGCGCACCGCTATTCAACCGTAGCTATGCGCGGTGGGGGAACGATGATTTTAGGTCTGGCCCTAAATGAACGATCAGCCGATGACACGATCATCGGCTGATCGTTCTCTCTATTTCACCTAACGATAATCGGCCAAATGGGGCCGATCCGGACGATTATCGTTACTGTGGAATAGGGCCCTTAGTCTTCCAAACCATGACAGTGGCAAAGTACTCCAGCTCCGCAGATCCCTCTCGAGATTCAATAAGAATGGTTTGTAGTTTAGGTCATATAAATGAGAGGGGTCAGCGGGGATGCAGACACCTAAATATTTAATATGGTCAGATCTCCACTTAAATGGGAAACTAGTTTGTAACATGTCCACTTCCCTGGCTGGAATGGTAATGTTCAGAATTTCCGACTTCTGTAAATTAACTTTAGGGTGCCTTCACACCTACCGACTCGCTGCGTTAATAATGCTGCGAGTTGGCTAGGTCCTGGCAGATCACTGTCAGTACATACACGCAGCGGTCTGAACGACCGCTGCGTGTATGTAAATCTGCCGGCCACTTAACCCCTTCTGATGCCAGCCGGCGCCTCCCGCTCAGCTCTGTATACATTACCTCCTCGCTCCACGGGGTCCCGGCGTCCTGCTCTCACGCCCGGCCAATCAGTGTGTTGCCCTGCCGCAGCCACTGATTGGCCGGGCGGGAGAGCAGGACGCCGGGACCCCGTGGAGCGAGGAGGTAATGTATACAGAGCTGAGCGGGAGCCGAGTTAGGCGGCCGGCAGATTTACATACACGCAGCGGTCGTTCAGAGATCTGCCAGGACCTAGCCGACTCACAGCGTTATTAACGCTGCGAGTCGGTAGGTGTGAAGGCACCCTTAAAGAGAAATCCAAATCTCCGGAATTCTGCCATAACATTAGGGAGGCCCACCCTGAGAGAGGACATGTAGATCATGAGGTCATCTGCGAACAACGATAGTTTATGTTCCCTCAACCCCCCCCCCCCCCCCCCCCCCCACCTTTAATGGCAGAATTACTTATAAGGGCATTCGCAAGGCTCTCCTTGACTAGTATGTACAAGAATGGGGACAGTGGGCAGCCTTGGCGGGTGTCGTTAGATACCCCAAATGGGCTGGATAATTAACCATTTATGCGTGCCTTGGCTGTAGGGCACGAATACAGGGCAAGGATCCTCTTTACCATTTTATGACCAAACCCTACTGCTCGGAGGGTCTTCTCCAGTAACCCCCAGTGCACCCTATCAAAAGCTTTCTCAGCGTCTACTGTCAGGAGGCACAGAGGGTTCCCAGAGCAACAAGCCCCGAAGATCAAGGACACCGTTTTTATTGTGTTGTCCTTGGCCTCACGACCAGGGACAAAACCCACCTGCTCTAGGCATCCCTCTCTGTGTATTATCAGTGTGAAATCAGTGGCTAAAACTCATTTAACCATTTGAAAACACCAGTTATTTAAATCAGGACAATATGCCCATCTGCCCACTTTGATGCCAGTTTCAACACCCAGAACCACTTTGGGGCAGGCTGGACTCAACTGACGATCATGCTGGGCATCCCTCTGTGTATTATGAGTGTGAGATCAGTGGCTCAAACTTAATTTTCTTTTAAAATCACCTTTTTTTTTTTTTACTTTGATGACCATTTTATGACAACCACCATTTTATGTCAACCATTTTTAACTCTTCAGGGCATCTCACTTACTGGTAGTTTATGATTATTATACATTTTGTGTAAGAATAATAGCTAAAAAAAAGGAAAAAGAAAAATCCTGTGAATAATAAACCAACTTCAGCCCTGAATAAGAAACGACTGGTGGGCACTAGTTACTTGCTTGTTACCTACTTGTGGGTACTGCCATGTGTTCAGGGCATTCAATTGGCAGCATTTGGGGTGGCCTTTATGTCCTCAATACTTGGTCAGGGCACCTTTTGCATGAATGACGGCATCAATGTGGCGTAGCATGGAGGCGATCAGCTGATGGCACTGCAGAGTTGTTATTGAAACCCAGGTTGCTTTGATAGTGGCCTTCAGCTCGTCTGCATTGTTGGGTCTAGTATCTTTCATCTTCCTCTTTACAATATCCCATAAATTCTCTATGGGGTTAAGGTCTGGCGAGTTTGCTTGCCAATCAAGCACAGTGATGCTGTGGTTAGTAAACCAGGTATTGGCACTTTTGGCAGTGTGGACAGGTGCCAAATCCTGCTGGAAGATGAGAATATCAATCTCCAAAAATCTTTTCAGCAGAGGGAAGCATAAAGTGCTCTAAAATTTCCTGGTAGACGGCAGCGTTGACTTTGGTGTTGATGAAACACAGTGAACCTACACCAGCTGATGATGGCTCCCCAAGCCATCACTGATTGTGGAAACTTCACACTAGACCTCAAGCAGCTTGGATTGTGTGCCTCTTCAGTCTTCCTCCAGACTCTGGGACCTTGATTTCCAAATGAAATACAAAATTTACTTTAATCTGAAATCAGCACCTTGGACCACTGATCAACAGTCCAGTTCTTCTTTTCCTTGGCCCAGATAAGACGCTTCTGGTGTTGTTTATTGGTCAGGAGTTGCTTGACACATGGAATGCAAGACTTGTAGCCCACGTCCTGCAGACGTCTGGATGTGGTGGCTTTTGAAACAATGACTCCAGCAGCAGTCCACTCTTTGTGAATCTCTCCCAAATTTTTGAATGGCATTTTCGTTACAAACCTGTTAAGACAGCGGTTCTCCTGGTTGCTTGTGCACCTTTTTCTACCACACTTTTTCCTTCCACTCAACTTTCCATTAATCTGCTTTGATACAGTACTCTGAGAACAGCCAGCATCTTTAGCAATGAACTTTTCTGGCTTTGTGGAGTGTGTGAATGACTGCCTTCTGGACATCTGTCAAGTCAGCAGTCTTCCCCATGATTGTGTTGCATTGGGAATCAATGGGATATTGGCCAGCACAGCACACATCATATATAAATGGCTGTAATAGAGTGCAACCTTCCCAATACTGAACATTCCATTATTCACAACCTGTTTTTGCAAAATATTTAACTTTTTTCACCTGTTCACACATGGTTTTGTTTTCACTTAAAATTATGTCTGTATTTTGATATATTGGCTGAAGCTAGCCTGAGCATGTGCATTGTAAAAAAACAGACTGCATTAATTCAACCCAATGACTTTATTGATTACAAATCCAATACAGGTTTTCTGTATATTCAGACTACCAAAAAAAAAAAAAGTGCATTAAACATTTTTCAATGATACAAATGCCTTTTGTCTGAAGGAAGAAAGATGAACTAGAGGAAGGATAAATACTGTATGTCATTGTAAACCTAGTTTTACTTATGTGTGTGATGTGTTGACATGGTTTAAGATTACAGACACAGTTTCTGTAGAACCATATCCTCCATTATGAGGCATACTCCAACAATTCTTAACAAACCATAGGCTACTAGATTTCTATGGGTAAACTGTCTCATTCTATATACTCCCTTTACAGTTCTTTGGTACAAGTTATAAACAAAATTGAAAAAAAATGATCAAGCTGTTCTAGACAAATAATTATTATTATTTTTTTTTGCTATCAACCAACAACGCAACTATTGCAAAAACTTGAATACTGAAAACAGCCACATGACATTGCTACAGTGTGATCCACTGTGATTACTGCTGAGCCTTTTCTAGGAATCCCAGGCTGTTCACTTTATAATCTTTCAGGGCTTTCTCTCTTCTCCTTTGCCGCAGATGCCGAAGTTCTTTTGGAAGTTGTGAGGTGGTGTTCTGCACAGAAATGTAAAAAAAAGAAACAAAAAAAAAAGAAAGAAAGAAATCTCTGTAAAGTTCAAGAGTCAAATATAACTAATGAGGCTACGTTCACACGTAGTATCGGACCGGCCCTTCCGTGACACGGCCAGGTCACGGAACGGCCGGTGTCTGAGAACCGGTGTCTGAGAACATCATCCTGGCAGGTACTTCAGTACCGGCCAGATGATCTTTAGGACCGTAGTGTTCTGATGCGGGCGCATTAGCAGAACGCCGGAGCCGCTCGCTTCACTGTGTGAACTAACAGGGTTTCCTACGGCCGCAATTCACTGAATTGCGGCCTTAGAAAACTGACATGTCAGTTCTTTGCGGCCCGGCATGGGATCCCGGCTGGAGCGTATATGATGTGTATACGCTCTGGCCGGGATCCCATACAGGAATAGGCAATGTTCCACACTGCATAAAGTACGGCCGTTGTTGCTAATGGCAACAACGGCTGTACTTTTACGTAGTGTGAACATAGCCTGATATTACAGAGTTGCACACTTTTTTTTTTTACTAGCTGCATTCAAGCAAATAGGAACACCTATTTGGCGTGTGTTTTTCTGTGTTCTGGTAGCACAGATATATGAAAGGTACCACGTGTCTCCTTATCCTAACAGCTATTTGAAGAATGTGCAGAAAGCAAAATTTCAAATCCATTTTTAGAATTTTGAATAGTAGGATGGATATAATTCCCTATTAATGGATCTGAACTATGTTTTTGGAAAATAGTAGAGAGAATTCGGGTCTTGGTGGAAATATGCACACATAAAAAATTTTATGCACAATGGATGGCATATGAAGTAGAAATCCGGACTCTGTCGGACAGTCTCCTCTAGGAACAAAAACTGGGAAGATTTAGCAAACTGATGCAAAGCAGAATTAACCCAGTTGCCCCTAGCCACCAATGAGATTTCACCTTCTATTTTCCAAGGAATCTGTAAAGAATGCAAAGTGGAATCTGATTAGTTGTAAGGGGCAACTGAGCTAGCTCTACTTTACACCCCTTCGATAACCCCCCTCTCCCCCCAATATGTCCATTCTAATGATGGACCACTTGAGGTGCTCAGTAAAACCTAAAAATAAAAAAAAAAATCACAAAAAGGGGACTTAAAGGAGAAGTTCGGCCAAAAGTATTTTATAATATGTTATTACATAAGGAAAGTTAGACAAATTTCTAATATACACTTATTATGGGAAATGCACATATACTGCTATTTTCCTCAATTTAGTACACTACCGTTCAAAAGTTTGGGGTCACATTGAAATGTCCTTATTTTTGAAGGAAAAGTACTGTACTTTTCAATGAAGATAACTTTAAACTAGTCCTAACTTTAAAGAAATACACTCTATACATTGCTAATGTGGTAAATGACTATTCTAGCTGCAAATGTCTGGTTTTTGGTGCAATATCTACATAGGTGTATAGAGGCCCATTTCCCGCAACTATCACTCCAGTGTGCTAATGGTACGTGTTTGCTCATTGGCTCAGAAGGCTAATTGATGATTAGAAAACCCTTGTGCAATCATGTTCACACATCTGAAAACAGTCTAGCTCGTTACAGAAGCTACAAAACTGACCTTCCTTTGAGCAGATTGTGTTTCTGGAGCATCACATTTGTGTGGTCAATTAAACGCTCAAAATGGCCAGAAAAAGAGAACTTTCATCTGAAACTCGACAGTCTATTCTTGTTCTTAAAAATTAAGGCTATTCCATGCGAGAAATTGCTAAGAAATTGAAGATTTCCTACAACGGTGTGTACTACTCCCTTCAGAGGACGGCACAAACAGGCTCTAACCAGAGTAGAAAAAGAAGTGGGAGGCCGCGTTGCACAACTAAGCAAGAAGAAAAGCACATTAGAGTCTCTAGTTTGAGAAACAGACGCCTCACAGGTCCCCAAATGCCATCTTCATTAGGCCCCGTTCCCACTGAGCAAAACTAGCGGAAATGCCGTTAGCCTCCCGCTCATAATGGGAGTCGCGCGCTCCTGCCCTGTCCGCGCTGAAAAATGAACATGTTCATTCTTCAGCGCGGACAGAGCAGGAGCGCGCACCTCCCATAGCCTCCCACTCATAATGGGAGTCTATCGGCATTCCGCGGCGGACAATTCCGCTGCGGAATTCCGCTAGTTTTGCTCAGTGGGAACGGGGCCTTAGGCTGGGTTCACACTATGTATATTTGAGGCTGTATTTGTGAGGCTGTATAGCAACCAAAACCAGGAGTGGATTGAAAACACAGAAAGGCTCTGTTCACATAATGTTGTAATTGAGTGGATGGCCGTCATTTAATGGCAAATATTTGCTGTTATTTTAAAACAACGGCTGTGGTATTGAAATAATGGCCGTTATTTACTGTTATATGGCGGCCATCCACTCAATTTCAACATTGTGTGAACAGATCCTTTCTGTGTTTTCAATCCACTCCTGGTTTTGGTTGCTATGAGGACCTGACATGAGGACCAAATACAGCCTCAAATATACATAGTGTGAACCCAGCCTAAGGTGTTTGGATCACAAAGAAGAACGTTTGTGAGACGCAGAACAAATGAAAAGATGCTGACACCATCTGTTAAGCATGGTGGAGGTAATGTGATGGTCTGGGGTTGCTTTGGTGCTGGTAAGGAGGGAGATTTGTACAGGGTAAAAGGGATTCTGAATAAGGAAGGCTATCACTCAATTTTGCAACGCCATGCCATACCCAGTGGACAGCGCTTGATTGGAGCCAATTTCATCAACAGGACAATGACTCTAAACACACCTCCAAATTGTGCAAGAACTATTTACAGCAGAAGCAGGCAGCTGGTAGTCTATCGGTAATGGAGTGGCCAGCGCAGTCACCAGATCTGAACCCCATTGAGCTGTTGAGGGAGCAGCTTGACTGTATGGTACGCCAGAAGTGCCCATCCAACCAATTCAACTTGTGGGAGCTGCTTCTAGAAGCGTGGGGTGCAATTTCTTCAGCTTACCTCAACAGATTAATAGCTAGAATGCCAAAGGTGTGCAATGCTGTAATTGCTGCAAAAGGAGGATTCTTTGACGAAAGCAAAGTGTGATGTAAGAACAATGTTATTTCAAATACAAATCATTATTTCTAACCTTGTCAATGTCTTGACTCTATTTTCTATTCATTTCACAACGTATGGTGGTGAAGAAGTGTGACTTTTCATGGAAAACACTAAATTGTTTTGGTGACCCCAAACTTTTGAACGGTAGTGTAGTTCAGGCAGACTTTAATTTCTCTAAAAAAAAAAAAAAACATGACGTCACGAACCAGAGCAGGGCTGGGTGTAATTCCTATGAAGCAGGGGGCGCAGTATATGAAGAAACTACATTGTAAAACTAACTACGGGATTTCCTATGGGGAGAGCTGCATGACACTTGTTACAGGGAAAGAAATTGCGGTCATCAGGTGGCAAGAAGCCATTATATGGTTAGTGAGCCAAGACTGGCTGCGGCCCCATCTATGTGCGATCTTCAATGAGGATACATGTTATCCTGCAGCCTTACCCTGCTCCTTATTGTATGTTTGGCCTGTGACAGTCTTGGCTCACTAACCATATAATAGAAGCTTCTTGCCACCTGATGACCGCAATTTCTTTACCCTGTAATAACTGTCATGCAGCTCTCCCTATAGGAAATCCCCTAGTTAGTTTTACTATGTATTTTCTCCCTATACTGCGCCCCCTGCTGGACGCTTCATAGGAATTACACCCAGCCCTGCCCTGGTTTGTGACGTCACATTTTGTTTTTAGAGAAATTGAAGTCTGCCTGAACTACTAAATTGAGGAAAATAGCAGTATATGTGCATTTCCCATAATAAGCTTATATTGGAAATTTGTCTACCTTTCCTTATGTAATAACATATTAAAAAATACTTTTGGCCGAACTTCTCCTTTAAAGGGAACCAATCATTTAAAAAACGCCTGTAACGCTATGGGAATGTGCTGTAGCAGCACCAAGCACACTTCCCAAACATGCTTCTACACCCCCTGTCCCTGGAATGTACAGCCCGAAAACTTACTTTCCAAACTTGGCGCCCTGTATGTAAATTGCCCCCAAGTAGTCACGGTGGGCGGTGAGCTGCGGCAAGTAGTCACGGTCCCCAGGGCGTTCCGGAGCAGTAATCACACCCCTCTGGGGGTGATTAGCCTGCATAATTATGGCGACGTCACCGAGAGGCGCGCTGTCCCTAACTTCTCGAGCAATGAGTTTGAGGCTTTTTGCACCTGCGCAGTACGGCGCGGACCGGACCCGCTGTACTGCGCATGAGCGGCACAGCAGGAACGTAGGCGTGCTGACGTTAGGGACAGCGCGCCTTTCAGTGACGTCGTCATAATTATATCGGCTAATGACGCCCAACGGGGCTTGATTACAGCTCCAGAAGGCCCAGGGGACCGTGACTACTTGCTGCAGCTCACCACTCACAGTGACTACTTGGGGGCAATTTACATACAGGGCAACAAGTTTGTAAAGTAAGTTTTCTGGCTGTACATTCCAGAGACGGGGGGGTGTAGAAGAATGTTTGGGAAGTGTGCTGGGTGCTGCTACAGCACATTCCCATAGAGTTACAGGCGTTTTTTTAAGTGATTGGTTCCCTTTAAAGGTAATGAATCTATGGCAGGAAAAATTATGCTACACTAACCTAAGGGGTGCACCCAGCAACACCAGAGAATACAGGGCTATTGGTAAGCATTTCTTTGTGAGAGGCTGAAAGCGGCCCAAAAATGTTGATCTGTAGGCAGCTCTGTACTTCATCCATGGCGCTGAAGTACACTGAAGGAACAGTAGGGTCCACATGAGCTAATAGACCCAGCCTCAAAGGTGTAATGGCTGCCACACATGTATTTACTAGCTAAACATTGTTTAAGGTTATGTTTTCACAACGTCTTTTTCGTGAAAACCTTACATCTTTTGATAAAGATGGGCGTGTTTAATGATCACAATCATTAAAAGGAATCTGTCAGCACCCAGGCCCTACCCGAGGTGCTGGCAGCCCCCTATTGAACATGGTACCTTTTGGTAATTTGTCTGGGGAGTGAATTATGCACAATCTGGGGTCTCCTACTGTAATGAAGTGTCACAGAGGAGTTGTGGCTCAGCGTTTGTGCCGCACTCAGGCACACCTCAAAACTCCTTCCCTCTCCTCTTCTTCATAAATAATCAATGCTGCCTGCCCTCCTGCTCGCTCTGATTGCAGATCAGTCCTTTGAAAGAAACACTCTATAGTCGAAATCTGAGCCCAAATATGTTGGAGCCATGGTCTAGGGGTAAATCATCTATCTAGAGATTTATTTTTTCTTTTTCTCATCATTGTATTAAAAAAACGAAGCTAATTCGCACCTGATTGGGAATTCTTTGCACTTTTAAAAATGATACAATGATCTTGCTAGAGCTACTTCGTAGGTTCCGTTTTGGGCCTGCTTTTATCTCTTTGATTTCTATATTGTATTATCACCCTGAAGCATCTACTGCTTTAAATGGCTTTAAATGGTGTCCCCTGTCTCCCCCACTCTTGATCCTGTCCATTGAGCCCCTGGCTGCCCTGCTCAGGAGGATGATGGACTCTCCGGTACTCTGCACTCGTTAGGGGAAGAGCGAGTCAGTTTATATGCTGACGATCTCTTATTAACATTGTCAATCCCTGACAGGTCATTACCTAGGGCAATCTCCATTATTAACGAGTACGGTCAATATTTTGGTTTGTCCATCAATTGGTCAAAGTCCGCTATTATGTACCTTAGTCCTGGTGGAGAGGAATTGGTGGGAACTTCGGTGGCAAGTGTGAAGGTTGTCAGCAATTTATTAAAGTATTTGGCCATACACATTTGTAAGTCTTGCAACACTATTGCCTTGAATGTTCATCCTCTATTGGTCCATTTTAAGGAGAAATTTTCGATCTGGGAATCCTTGCCTCTCTCTGTGGCTGGCAGAATTAATCTGGTCAAAATGGTGACCCTCCCTAAGGGTTTACTGCATATATACTGCAACACGTATTTGTCCCCCTAACTCAGGTCTTCTTTAAGGCCCTAGACTCTACTATAATCTCTTTCGTTTGGGGCTCCTCCCAGTCCAAGCTCCAGTTAGCCAAGCTCCAAAGACCGAAGAACCTGGCCGGTATGGCTTTACCCGATTATATTATTATACTATTTGTCAGGTCAACTTAAAGTGGTACTCCGGGCTGGGGTTATTTTCAGTGTTTGGCCAGGGAGGGGGTAAATATAGAAGCCGGTGATCACTTACCTCCCCGGTTCCAGCGCCAGGTCCCGGATTGCACTGCCCCGTTCGCCCGTCTCGCTGCCGGTCTCACGTCTCAAGGCAGCTCAGCCATTTAGCGACCGAGGTGGGACCCTGCTACAACCGCTGAATGGCTGAGCTGCCTTGAGACGTCACAGCCTGGACCAGGAAGCAGCAGCGAGACGGGAGAACAGGGCGGCGTGATCCGGGACCCGGCGCTGGAATCAGGGAGGTAAGTGACCATCGGCTTCTATATCCACCCCATTCCTGGCCATACACTGAAAATAACCCCAGCTCGGAGTACCTCTTTAAGCATCTGGTGCAGTGGACTCAGGTCGACCCTCCGACTTCCCCTTTAGTGATTCTTCTGGACTCCTCCCCATTCCCGTTCATATGGTCTCTTCTAACGGCTGAGGTCCTGCCACAAGCTAACCATCTTCCCATACATAAAACCGTCCACAAAATATAGGCTCTTGCCCGTACCACATTCCAATTCTCTGATAGTTGAGACTTTGGCAAAATTCCCTATATATACACTTGCTTGATCTCCTTGACTACCAATTTTGGTCAAGGTTGGGGATATGTACTTTAGTCATTGCACGTCGGCCACGCCAACGTCTTTACTATGCTGCGCATGCGCAGTGCAGCCGGAGAAGACGCTGCTGTAGTGCGCCTGTGCGGCGTAGTACAGCAGCGGTTACATCCACTGTATGTGCGCAGCATAGTAAAGATGTCGTGAGCCACAACTCCTCTTTGACTCTTCATTACAGTTGGAAAACTTAATGATAAATGATAACCAAATGATAACCTGCTCACAAAGGGATTGACAACTACAGCACATTATCAGCAACCCCGGGTAGAGCCCAGGTGCTGACAGATTCCCTTTCAGTTCTCAAAACTTTACATATATTATATTCATTATTTTTGCACATGTACAACTGTAACATTGTTCTCAATGTGAATAATGCTGTGAAGGCTAAATCCTAAACATCATACTGTTAAGATTTTACATATTATTTGTCAAATACCTCAGTGCTTGAAAACACATCTACATTTCCTTGACGATATCCATTAAAATAACCATCAACCAACACAGTGTAGTCGGCCACCATAGCATCTAGCATGATTGAGTGCAAAAGTAAAAGGTGCTTCACTTCCACAGCTAGTAGCTTCAGTGCAGTGGTTGGCAATGGACGATCACACCAGATATTCGGGTAGTCCTGTATAAAGATATTGAAAGCAAGTTACATCAATACACACACACATGTTTTTTGTTTTAAAGTGTCACTGTTGTTATAACTTTCAAACTCTATAAATCAACAGTAGATAAGCAAGTTTGTAATATACATTCATTATTTTGTTTTAGTTATTATGGAAAACACGGCACTTCCTGTTTTCTGACTTTTTTTTTCTCAAAAAACAGGACATAAAATAAATAAATCAGTCCTGTTTTTTTCCAGGCCATCTAAAGGCCCTATTCCACTGGCCGACTGTGAGGAGCAGAAGAGCGCTGTGATCGCTCGTTTGCTCCTCATTCCCCGCTATCTGCCACCGCTATTACACGGCGGCGGCAGCGAGCGGGTGAGTGGGAAGCTGCGGGGAGGGGGGGTGGGGGTGATCGCTAGATCGTCCGAGCAGCCCATAGAGGTTAGTGGCGGTCTGCTGCCGCCACTCCTGTTCCACGGAGCGACGGCAGCAGATCGCTGCTATCACAGTCACTTGTTTTTCAAGATGTTTGAAACACAAACGACTGCAACGATCAGCCGACATGAACTATGTCAACTGATCGTTGCCTTTTATTCCACAGGGCGATTATCGCCCGTAACGGTCGACAATCATTCCGTGGAATAGGGCAGTCATCCGAGAGAAGGCAGTCATGTGATTGATGGACACATTGATCCGTGACTCTGCACCGGCCAGAATTCCTGTATTTAGTCTGTTTTTTCAACCAGCACAAGTCAGAAAATCTGCCTTTAAAGGAGAAGTCCGGCGAAAATAATTTTTTTATATGTTATTACTGATGGAAAGATATACAATTTTCTAATGTACATTAATTATGGGAAATGCTCCTATACTGCTATTTCCCTTAATTTAGTGTACCAGGAAGTGTTAGAATTCTCTCAGAAGAAGTGACGTCACGACGAAAGGTGTAATTCATATGGAGTGTCCAGCAGGGGGCGCTCTATATATAGAAGTCAATGAGTACCATTGACTTCTATATATAGTGCGCCCCTGCTGGACACTCCATTGGAATTACAATGGATGTGTATGTAATGTAATATACAGTGTTTTTGATTGAATACATTTATGAAATACTTTGGGGAGCAAGTGTCCTTGCTCCCCAAAGTATTCCATAAATGTAAGCAATCACTACATCACAGTAAGCCCGCCACCCGCCGCTACCGAACGCCCGCCACTGTGGACTACTCTCAACTACTACTCTCCCCACCTGCTCATAGCATGTGCAGGTGATGGGAGAGTAGTAGCCGGGTTATATAGCGGAGATCGCCGCCGCAATGCCGCGCAGGGGGAGCCGCTCATCACTGCAGCTATCATCCCCCTCCGCTCCCCCCTCCTGCTGCTTCCTTACTCTATGTGATAGCTGACTTCCTGCACGGCCGCCGGCACGTGTGAACGGAGAGCGGCGGCCCGGCAGGAAGTCAGCTATCACATAGAGTAAGGAAGCAGCAGGAGGGGGATGATAGCTGCAGTGATGAGCGGCTTCCCCTGCGCGGCATCGCGGCGGCGATCTCAGCCATATAACCCGGCTACTACTCTCCCATCACCTGCACATGCTATGAGCAGGTGGGGAGAGTAGTTCACAGCGGCGGCAGTGGCGGGCGTTCGGTAGCGGCGGGCTTACTGTGATGTACTGATTGCTTACATTTATGGAATACTTTGGGGAGCAAGGACACTTGCTCCCCAAAGTATTTCATAAATGTATTCAATCAAAAACACTGTATATTACATTACATACACATCCATTGTAATTCCAATGGAGTGTCCAGCAGGGGCGCATTATATATAGAAGTCAATGGTACTCATTGACTTCTATATATAGTGCGCCCCCTGCTGGACACTCCATAGGAATTACACCTTTCGTTGTGTTGTCACTGCTTCTGAGAGAATTCTAACACTTCCTGGTACACTAAATTAAGGGAAATAGCAGTATAGGAGCATTTCCCATAATTAATGTACATTAGAAAATTGTATAACTTTCCATCAGTAATAACATATAAAAAAATTATTTTCGCCGGACTTCTCCTTTAAGCGACTCTGTACCCACAATCTGACCCCCCATACCACTTGTACCTTCGGATAGCTGCTTTATATCCAAGATCTGTCCTGCGGTCCGTTCGTCAGGTGATGCAGTTATTGTCCAAAAAAAATACTTTTAAACTTGTGTGAGGAATAGTAGGCAATCTGCCTGGAGCATACCTAATGATGAAGAGGGTGGGAAGGAGGGACAGAGAGGGTGTGCAAAGTTAGGGCACAGATACTTCTGTTTGGCGCAGGCTTCAAGTTTTAAAGTATTTTTTTAGGACAATAACTGCATCACCTGCCGAACGGACCCCAGGACAGATCTTGGATTAAAAGAAGATATTCGAAGGTACAAGTGGTTTGGGGGGGGTCAGGTTGTGGGTACAGAGTCACTTTCAGGAGACTGGACCTGGATTTCTGGTAAGTTCAGCTTTGTTTTACAGCAGGATAACAACAACAAAAATAATGAATGTATATCGCAAACTTCACATCTACTGTTGATTTAGATTTAGAAGTTATAACGACAGTGACACTTTAATGAAACATCCCGTAAGTGTTATATCAGTGGAGACTGGCAGCTAGGATTCCCACCAATTGCTATGGAGGTGCTATCCTTCTTTATTACAGTAAAGTGGAATAGACTCAATAATATACAGTATAATATAAAGTGGCCTACCCATTTTAAGCGTGTCATTGCCAGGGTGGAGTGAGACTATGTTGTAAGAGAACAAGATATACTGGGTAGCAAACCTGAGGGCATGTAGTAGAAAAGAGGAAGAGACAGTGTATGTTGTAGCCTTATTACATAGAGGAATAATCTGCCCTATCATGCAGATTTGGCAGAATATCGCTTTCTGTAATAAAGACCATGATCATCCCAAGAAAATATCATCAGCATAACATGTTTAAAAAATCATCAGCCCCCAACCATGCATCGTGACATCCAATAGTGATGCGTGGCCGACTGCTGATGAATGTGTAAAAAAATATAATACACTTTATACATACCTCTCCACGCTCCCTGGTGTTCTAGCTTCTGCCTGCTCCCTGCAGCCGCAGGCTGCTCAGCCAGTTACTAGTCACAGCTCTGTCCCGTCTCAGACAGTGATTGGCTGAGTGGCCTGACACTGCAGAGACCGGTGTAGAAACAGCAGCAGCTCCTGACAGCAGGGAAATGCTAGATTATTACCACGTTAAAAAAAAAAAAAAATTATGCTATACTTACAGCAAGGGCTGCCAGATTGTCAAGATGTGTAATGGCAGATCGGCACTCGCTTATCCAGAATATCAGGCCGTGTAATACGGGCCTTACTCGTGTACAATCCCAAGCTATGTTGACATTTTCATCATGTGAGGAGGTCTCTGGATGATTTATACCTCAGTCTTATATGTTAAAATGTATTTCACACATATACCATAGTGTACCCCCAACGTGGTCATAGACAGGTATTCTACATGTGACTAAGTTGCCTTTGTATCACAGCAGTTTATATTTTTAACTGCAGGACATAGAGGAGTAAACTACACTTTTACTTTCTGCGGAGTGGCAGATTGAGAATAGTCCTAGTATTTTAAGTCTGTTCAAGTCAATTTGCCCAAATGGGTACACTATGACCCTCATTATTTTTGTGGGAGGTTTTTTTTTCGGCAGTTGGGGGGGCCTGCTTTTAACTATTTTCATGTCTGTAGTGGGTCTGTATCTTGCCATTGCAGTGAGCTGTTGCATTTTTTTGTGTCTTTGTGTGTTTGCAACTTCAGCCATAGCAACGTGCTCCTGCCTAGTGTGAATGGTGTTCTAGGAGAGCTGACCATATTTGTCCCTTTTTTTTTCTGTGTTTCAGATGGCGGAGTGGCTGCCTCTACTTGGTCGTGCACTCCACCTATCCCACCCAGGTTGTGTAAATACTTGTGCCGGTATAAGACAGATCTTGCATGCCCAGAGCATAGGCGTATTTTATGCCATGGAGAGGCCATAGTACAGTGTCGGTCTGCCCCGTGCATGAGGCCACCGTAACGTAACCAAGAGCCTCTTTATTTTAGTGGAAGTTTTTTTGGCAGTTGGGGGGGCTGTTTTTAACTATTTTCATGTCTGTAGTGGGTCTGTATCTTGCCATTGCGGTGAGCTGTTGCATTTTTGGTGTTTTTGTGTGTTTACACTATGAATACATATGCCCGCCTAACCTTATATTGGTACTCTGACATACAAAGTCTCGGAAAATATGATGTGAATAGGGCCTAAGGGTATGTTCACGCTGAGTAAATTAGGCGGACTGACATATCACTTCTTTCAGCGGAGAGTGGCGGCAGCGGAAGAGCCATAGACAGGCAACGACACACCTAATTTGCTCAGTGTGAACATAACCTTAGTAAAGTACAGGAAACAGAAAGGAAGACAACAGCATTCTGGCCATTATTACAGATATACATATCACAGTCATATGACTTGTTTCCATAAATACAAACCTTGACCAATTGTTCCCTGAAGGTCAGGAATGAAGCCTGTGATGGCGACAAGTTCAGGTATTGGGTAAAACATTCCTTGACTGTACTTGTGCAGTTTGGAAGAAAGCCACCCGTTTTAATTGAGAATAGATAGACATCCGCTACCTAAAGAACATAAAGGTAAATGAAGATTAGTCTACAATTTGTAAGTTTACGGTCAACATGAACATGTGTTAAAGGGTTTATTCAGGCATAGAAAAACATGGCTGCTTTGTTCCAGAAATAGCATCACTCTTGTGTTGTCCAGTTTGGGTGTGGGGTTTTGCAGCTCAGTTCCATTGAAGTGAATGGAGCTTAATTGCAATACCAAACATAACCTGTGCTTTTACTAGTCCTTAATAACTTCTTTCCGTTGCAGGATATATCATAGAATAGGAAACATTTAAGGCTCTAAGGTGCTGTTTTATATCCAGGAACTCTCCCCCCTTACACAGACAGTGTCGGACTGGCCCGGCCGACGGACGAGCAGCTCTCTCGGGATGTACCAGATTCCTGGGTGAGCCCGCCGGTAAATTGTGTGCACGCAGATGCACGCGCAACTCTTTATTTTCATCTACTTTGCACAAAGGGGCCATCTGGAAGGGGAGATTACACAGAAGGGGCCATCTATAAGAGGGACTACACAGAGGGGGCCATCTGTGTAAAATTTAAGTGAAGGAGGGGCAGGGCTACGGTGGTGATGTGGGTGGGGTTAAGTGGTGCTGCGGCCACAGATGACAAAAGATCCCTTTTTACTGAAACAAGCACCATGACGCATAATATAAAATAAGGTATGAAAACTGCAACATTTATCCTTTACACCTGTGTAGAGAAGTCATAATGCAAAAAGGGGGTGACAGTGTCACTTTAAGTCAATGGGTGTCCGTGTGTTCTGGAACAGCCACTAGAGTCTGGTGCTAATTCTGAGATTTAAAAGCTGAGTGGGTAAACTTTGCCAGTCAGGGTGCGGCCACTGCTCTCATTACCTGTAGCAGCATTACAGAGCCATCTTGCTGCTCCAGTTCCACTTCATCTTTTGTCAGCTTCACCTTCTTGGAGCATTGAAGATGTGATTCTATTGACAAGTTTACTTTACTCCTCTGGTTATGTGGCAACAATAAGGAAACTAAGGAGCCTTCCCTCGTGGTAAAAGCAAATAAAGTAGGCTATGTTTTAGGGATTATGTATTCTGGCTTACAAAAGAAACCTGAGGTTTGATGATATTTTCCTTACACACCTTATAGTGCTTAGTATTAGCTTTAGTGATGGGGAACTGTTAGTTGGAGTTCATTGTTACAGTACAGGATGGGGATGACAGACCAGTCCTGTCAAAGACACTATATTATTATATAACTACATGTATCATATATAGTATTTTTACTTCAAAAATACCTGAGTATCAAAGATATTGGAGAGTATCACGCCGTATCTTTGGGATAGAATGTTTCCAAGCCAGCGGCAGTCATGAACAACCTAAAAACAGAAAACATTGCTCACACTGTGATATTCTGCCTTCATGGAGTAAATGTCTGTACATGTAACTATAATTCACAACTGCACTGTGACTAGCCTATGAAATTATAGGGCATTCAAAATAAAACAGATATATGATGGGACCCTTATATAGAAGAATGAGGGTCCCCTGAACACCATTTTAAATACAAGTTATGGCTTGTTGTTCTGCTGCCACCTCTGTCCATGTCAGGAACTGTCCAGGGCAGTAGCAAATCCCTATAGAAAACCTCTCTTGTTCTCCAGACTGGAAAGAATACCATTTCCTGTAGGTCATACAGCAGCCCATAAGTACTGGAAGACTTGAGATTTTTTAATGGAAGTAAATTCAAATCAACTCGTGCCAGAGGTTTGTAAAGAAATTTGGTGAACAATCCCCTTAAGCCTGAAACAATAACCTACTAGGCATTATGATGAGGGCCGTATTTGCCACTAAGCACCCGTGGTCCTGTTCCTAGGGCGGCACCCAGCAGAGGGCGGCACAATAAGAGCAGTAAAAAAAAAAATGATAGTGGCTGAAAGTGGGTGGGCTACGGTAGCAGGGGGGGAGGGGGGTCTGGCCAATGTTACGGAGGGGGGGGGGGGATGGAGCGCTCACCTCAGTCAACTCAACACTTCAGTATCAGGGTAGGCAGCCCAGCTCAAACAGCTTAAGTGAAGCAAGGAGCTGTGGGGAGAAAAAAAACCCTTTGGCTCCTCCTGCACCACTGCCTGGGCCTGGAGGAGAGCAGGACTGCCCTGCATGAAGGGTGAAGGGGACGGAGCCAAAGTTGTGGGGAGGAGCCTCATGTATTTGTGTGTGTTTATCATGCATTATATACTGTTTAGGCCCTTGCGAGCAGCATACAGAGATGGGAAAGTGGATTCTGTATGATACAGTACCTCCCTTCTCTATGTACTGTTCAGGGCCTGGTGCCCATATATGCAGAGGGGTGGGGGTTCTTTATGGGAACCAGGCCCTGAACAGTACATGGAGAAGGGAAGTACTGTATCATACAGGATCCCCTCTCTGTATACTCTTCACTAGGCCCTGAAGGTTACATTGGGGAAGCGTGGGGAGGTCACTCAGCTTTCCCAGCTTTTCTACATGTACGTCACTATTGCTTGGTGATCGTTTCTCGGTTGGCTGCGGTGATATACGCCTTATAGTGTTGTGCTATTCACGTTGCACAACTTCTCCAGGTAAGTGCGCTTTTTGGTGGAGCACAAGGAAGTGCCCTTTTTCCTCCCATCCCCTTTTCTTTTTATAGTATGATGGAGGTCACCCAGCTTTCCCAGGATCCTGTAATCAGTATAATGTGGTCACCCAGCTTTCCCAGGATCCTGTAATCAGTATGATGGAGGTCACCCAGCTTTCCCAGTATCCTTTTGTCAGTATCATGGAGGTCACCCAGCTTTCCCAGTATACTGTATTCAGTATGATAGAGGTCACCCTGCTTTCCCAGGATCCTGTAATAAGTATGATGGAGGTCACCCGGCTTTCCCAGGATCCTGTAATCAGTATGATGGAGGTCACCCAGCTTTCCCAGTATCCTGTCGTCAGTATGATGGAGGTCACCCAGCTTTCCCAGTATCCTGTATTCAGTATGATGGAGGTCACCCAGCCTTCCCAGGATCCTGTAATTAGTATGATGGAGGTCACCTGGCTTTCCCAGGATCCTGTAATCACTATGATGGAGGTCACCCAGCTTTCCCAGCATCTTGTAGTCAGTATCTGGCTCCCACTAATGAGGCGCAAATACCTCGAAACAGCTGTCTGTGGATAGATACCTTGCTTGGGTGGTTTCCTTGACTGGAGACATTCCTTGGCTTGTTCCTTTCCGGAGGAAGGTCTGGCTAGTTTACCGACATCGAGACATGTGATGGTGTCTCTGCAGTGTTTTTTTGCCAGTATGATGGAGGTCACCCAGCTTTCTCAGGATCCTATAGTCATTATGAAGGTCACCCAGCTTTCCCAGAATCTTATGCTCAGTATGGAGGTCACCCAGCTTTTCCTAGCCTCCTGTACTGGTTTGGGAGCTGAAAAGCAGGTACAGTTAGGAACCTGGGAAATCTGGATAACACTTTCTGATACGAGGGTAATATGCTCGGGGTAAAATACTGGGGTCTATGATATGCTGGGGATCTGATACTAGGGTGTGTAATATGCTAGGGGCCTGATACTGGGGTCACTCTGTATTGTCCTAATTGCAAGGTCCAGACAATCAGAATATAGGGGAAAATTCTGCCCCTCACCAGTGACAAACCACACCCCTAATAGGCCACACCCAGAAAAAGTGTGTGTGTGTGTGTGTGTGTGTGTGTGTGTGTGTGTGTGCCAAGTGCAGCATAAACCACAAATACAGGCCTGACTACGTTGTAGGTCTCTTAGATACTACGCTGGATGGAGAGAACACCTGCTCTGTATCGTCTCTTCCTGTGATTTCCAGACACTACAGAAGAAATCTTTTCTTAGTTTATCTTTTGTGGAGACCATGGCCTCACTTCTTAGTAGTTGCATTAGCAAGATTTCTTTTTCCTACAATAAATCTTTCTGTAACCCCTAAGTTTCCACAAGAAAGACTCTATTCTATCTAACTATTCCAACACACACGTGCATATAATACAGAAAAAGAATATCAGTATCCCCAGTTATAACCTTTAAGATGCTTTTATCTTCGAGCACCATCTGGAGTCCATTCTTGAAAAGGGCCGGACCCAGGAGAAGGATGTCAAAAATGTACACACAGCATTTTGTTGCTACCTGCAAAAAAAAAACAACACCAGAGCAAGAGCAAATTCTGAGCTCCCATCCACATACACCGATTCTCACTCTCAATCACCCGAGTACACAAGAACATAAAAGACTACAGAAATAAAACAATCTCTTACCTGTAGGAAGCATAGCTTTTCACGGGGAGGAAGGTTTACTGCAACAGCGGCTACGCTCAATACTTTGTGGATCTGGAGATGCCGAATCTCACAAAAATATAAGGTAATACCTTTTAGTAAACTTCAAAAAGACCCATCCCACTAGAATCACCAGTCACAGGCTGAGCCATTTAAAGAGCTGCAATTAGTTTTTCTGATTTTATACTGAAGTTATTTTACTTGAGGCACTTTAACCCTTTCGCGACCTGGGGTCATTGATGCCTCAATGCCCAGGTCGTGTTTGGACATCATCTTATGGGATCATAAGGATCCCATAAGCTAATGTCGCTCTGTCTGCCCCCTGTCCTCTGTCCCCTGCCGCTATTACAAATCCTGTGACAGCGGCAGGGGAGAGAGGGAAGGGGGCATAGCTCATGCGCTCCGTGCGCCATGCCTTCACTTCCTCCCTTCGCCGGCCTCCGTAGTTAGGAAACCAGAAGCCTGATGCTTCCGGTTTCCATGGCTACCATCGGGGCTCTGCGATCTCTTCGCAAAGCCCCAATGGACACTGGCAGAGAATTCTCCCTCTGGAGAGGGAGAATTCTCTGTCTGGAGCCCTATAGATGCTGCGGTCATGCTGACTGCAGTATCTATAGGGTAAACTCTCAGCACCGGAGCGCGGCTCCGGTGCTGATAGTTGCAGCGGGTCCCCAGCTATCACTAATAGCCAGGACCCGCCGCAGATGACACAGGCGCAGCTCCTGTGCTTGTGTCATCCTGGATCATTAATTAACGTCACTGCAGCATCAGGCATAGGCTTCAGCAACATTAATTAACTGCCCAGCGCGGGAGGAGGTTAATATAAAATCTGCTGCTTGCCTTTGAAAGTGGGGTGCGGAAAACTGCTACCTGCCTCTAGACAAGCTCAGCTTAGATCTGACTATGTAACTTTCATCTAAGTGTTGTATTGTGCAGCCTGATGACCAGAGTAAGTGAGCACCGATCTGCTAGATCGTTGTTCACTAAAGGCCTTATTCCACGGAATTATTATCGGCCGATAATCGTCCCGTGGAATAGGAGGCAACGATCAGCTGAAATCCTTCTTGTCGGCTGACATTTGAAGTCGTTTGTCTTTCAACATGTTGAAAGACAAACAACTTATATATCAGCTATCTGCTGCCGCCGCTTGGTGGAATAGGAGTGGCGGCAGCAGACCGCCGCTATATCCTATGGGCTACCCGGACGACCAGCGATCACCCGGGCAGCCCCCCCCCCCCCAGACTTACCCGCTCCCTGCTGCCGCGTGTAATAGGGGCGGCAGCGAGCGGGGAACGAGGAGCAAACAAGCGCTGACAGCGCTCGTTTGCTCCTCAGAGTCGGGTCGTGGAATACAGCCTTTAGAGTCTTCGAGATGGTTCGATGATCATGCAGCCCTTACTTTAAAGCGTTCCTATCATTTAAAGGGACTCCTCCAAAGCACCGATAAAGTTAGCAGTAGATTATACATTAGTAGAGTATACAAGGCTATATCTTTCTATGTTGCATTCCTTTGCTATAAATCCACAAATGAAGGAGTCTAAGTAGTCCTCTCCATAATATTCTTGAGCTAAGTAGTCCTCTCTATGCATCAAAATGCCCAGTGTGTAGTCCTACAATGGTGAAAGACATAGGAGTAGTAAGCTACAAGTTACAGATTTGGAATCAGCATCCTTTATCCTACTTACACATGACTTAAGTTTAGGGGTTGGAGTCGCTTTAAACAAACTTCTGAGGGGGCCGGCGGGGTTCTCACCACCAAGATCCCCACTGATACAAACATGTTGTTATTTACTGTACAGTAACTTTTAGTCCCCCTGGGTGACTTATTATTACTGCAGTGATCTCCTATAGAGTATACCTAATACAGCAATGATCGATTAGGTCACTGCTGTTTTACTTTGGTCTGCAGCAGACCAGATTCATCTATTGCAGAGCCGGGATCAGCGTCAGTGTGACACGGAGCCCCGGCCCTGTAAGAAGAGATCCCCCCTCCGCGATCGCACCGCGATCCCCCCACTAGACACCAGGGATAGGGGCATTCAATACATTTAAATGCAGCTGTTAGTTTTGACAGCTGCATTTAAACGTATAATTAGCGGACGCGGCGATCGGACCGTGCCCGCCAGTAGCCACGGTTCCGGGCTACAGATAGCACCCGAGAATACGCGGTTCAGAGCGGGACTGCCACGCGATCCCTCTCTGAACCCCTCCTCCCGCACATCAGGACATACATTTACTGACTGATGAGGGAAGAGGTTAAAAGACAGAAGAGGGGTCAGAAGAGCGGTGACGTGAACGCGCGCGCAAGATTTGAACGGCGCGGCAGGACCAGAATGAAGCCGTGCAACACCGGTCATCGCTGGAGAGTATACGCGCCAGGCGGCAGCGCAGCTCCTTTAAGCTTGAAATACCTGCTGACAGATCCGCTTTAACAATAATAAATAAAAATAATAAACACTTACTGCTTTCACAAACTTTGGCTGGAAGTTGTCTATCACAATGTAGTTTATTTCTTCATCATCATCTGCAATAAAAAATAATTGGGTTTGTAACCCTCCCCAAAAAAATATGTACTTTCTTTACTAGATATTTGGGCATATCTAAGAATACAGCTCCATGGCAATGTTTTCATGGTTAATAGTATAACTGTGGTGTGAAAAGTTGATAAAAGAAATATAAAAATGTAATTTAAAGGGATATTATGCTCAGAGAAAATATGTGAAGAATAATTCCCCCTACTGGGGGAATTCCATAATTCATTGCATACATGTCATTACCTTTTCTGTCTACTTCCCCCAGTTTTGAGGCTGCTGTTATGTGCAGAAGACAGAAATCTGTGTGTGAGCTGTTCACCCAGTCTCCCCCTCCTCCATCTTCCTCTCCGAGGCAGCACATGTAAACAGTGTCGCTGGCCAGCAAGACATGATAATCTGAGGTCCCTTGCAAATTGACTCAACTGTGATTCACCCACCCAGTCTGCAGAGTGGAGATACAGCCGTCCAGAGAAGCTGTTTGCATGTGTTTTCATGAGCTGTCTCAGAAGGGAAGGGGACAGGGGGAGACTGAGTTAACAGCTGACACACAGTTTTCTTTGTCTTCAGCTCAAAGCAGCAGGCTCAAAACTGGGGGAAGGAGTATGAATGAATGAATTGTTAGGCACCAGGAGGGGGGACGATTCACCACATATTTTCTCTGAGCGTACTACCCCATAAAAGGTAATTGAATAAAACCTATATTAAAATGAAATTCTAATTTAACATACCTGGATAGTTCATGGCAGGTAAATTACTTTCTTTCACCTTTTGAGGAGTCGCTGCAGCAACTTCTACAGGTTCTAGTGCATGTCTGAAATCTTCCAGTGACAGCTTGCCACCACTGACACAGGATAAGAGAAAGATTAGTAGGTTCCACAAAGTATCCCATAAATACAAAGGCCTTAGATCAAGCCATGAGTAGACACCACAGCAAACAGAGACCTAAAGGGGTATTCCAGGATAAAATGATTGATGCCTAATCACTTTAAAGGGGTACTCCGGCAAAAAAATCTTACAAATGAACTGGTGCCAGAGATATGTAATTTACTTCTATTAAAAAAATCTCAAGTCTTCCAGCATTTATAAGCTGCTGTATATCCGGCAGGAAGTGGTGTATTCTTTCCAGCCTGGGGAGCAGGAGAGGTATTCTATGGGAATTTGCTGCTACTCTGGACATGACATAGACAGAGGTAGCAGCAGAGAGCGCTGTGCCAGAATGGAAAGAACACTCTGATTTGCGGAAACTCTACGAGCTAAATTTCCCCCCTCTCTTATCCAACATTCAGTCTAATTGTGCCGAGTGGTCCAGGGGCTACTTCTCTTGGTTTGGGCGTTGTGCAATCCTGAAAATGAATGTCCTTCCCAAGCTCCTCTATAGATTCCAATGTGTTCCGACGTCCATTCCGACTTCCTTCTTTAAAACACTGGTGTCCCTCCAAATTAAATTTGTATGGAACAACAGGGCCCCCCGCTTGCGGAGGTCCCTGCTGTGCCGTCCGAAATCTACAGGTGGGCTGAGCCTGCCGGATATCCGTATGTACCACCAGGCCGCACTACTTACTCGAGTGGTGGACTGGTGCAGGCATGCGGCATTTAAGCCGTGGGTCTCACTAGAGCAGTCCTTCGCTGACGCTCCCCTCGCCTGTCTGCCATGGCTCCACCCCTCCAGTGCCCCCTCCCTGAGAACTCACCCGACAATTGGTCCCACACTACTTGCTTGCTCTTCCCCGATCAGTAGACGCCTTCTGCTGCCCTCTCACTCGCCATGTTTTCCCGTACTGGGGAACCCATCTTTCCCCCTGGGATAGATGACCCCATATTCAGAGCATGGACTAAACATGGCAGGACCCGTGCACGGGACTTTTTGACCCGACAGGGCTGGTTCTCCCCAGAGGCTTTAGGTGACATTAGGGAACCAGCACCTCTAGGCCCGTGGCGTATACAGCAGATCCGGCATTTCCTCCTCTCGCTCCCGATGCCGTCCTCCTTCGGTTCTTCCAGGACGCCGTTTGAAGCGATGTGTTTAGATAAGGATGTGCTGCGCCACTCGCTCTCCCTGACATATTCGCTCCTGACTTCTCCCCCAGATCAGGAACCTCCCGACTTTCTGCTAAAATGGGAAACTGAGCTGAACTTGACCCTAACCACTCCCCAACGGGATAGGATTTTACTCCTGGTCCACAAGTCGTCCATGAACTCTGGGTATCAGGAAGCAGGCTACAAAATCCTCACTAGATGGTATAGGGTACCTACCCGTCTTCATGCCATGTGGCCACATGTGGATCCTGTGTGTTGGCGGTGCGGCCGGGAAGATGGCACTTTCCTGCACATATTTTGGTCCTGTGACTCCTTGCGGCCTTTTTGGGACACAGTCTGTAACCTGATTAGACAAATCACTAACTTTCCCTCTGAGCTCACACCAGCGCTGTTCCTCCTACATCACTGTGATGTCTCGACCCAGAAATACAAAAAATCTCTTCTCCGCTTCCTGGTGATAGCGGCCCGCGCTTGCATCCCTCTCTTCTGGAAAAAAACAGCACCCCCTCCGGTGTCTCTGTGGATCACTAAGGTGAATAACCTGATGTTGATGGAGGACCTCACATCCTCTCTGACGGACTCCAACAAGAAATTCACTCAAACGTGGTGGGCTTGGATGGAGATCAAAGACACTCCCGAGTACGCTGACCTCCTACGAGCCCCGAAGTAGATGCTGTTTACACCTTTCTAGACAGGCTTGACGCTGACCCTTGGACTCCGGAGGGGAATGGGTCTTTGGATGGGGTCCCTGCCCTGTACGGGTCCCCGTGTTCGTGGGGGGGGGGACAGACTCGCCCTCCCCGTCCCTTCATCCGCCCTCCCTTCACTGTCGCCCACTCTTCTTCCCCCTTTGCCCCCTCATACCCTCTCCCCCCCCTCTCCTCCTGTCCTTTTCCTACACTCTGGCTAGGACCAACTTCCTTTTTCTGTTGAACCCTTGGGCTCGCCTCTCTCGCTCTGGACGTACCCCGGGTGTTTACGCTCCTCTATCTTCATAAATATTGAGGAAGGTGGGGAATCCAGCGAAGCTGGATGTGATATGAGAATGCTGTTTCTGTATTTTAAGTTGTAAACTGCGCCCTGTTCTCAATTGGTTATTTCTGTCAGTTGCACTGTGTGGGTGCAGATCCTTTTACATGCACTACTGCGCCAAGGTGTTGTTGTTTTTCCCTGCCTTTGCTTTAAATAAAGAATTTAAAAAAAAAAAGAATGGAAAGAACACACCACTTCCTGCAGGACATACAGCAGCTGATAAGTTATGGAAGACTGGAGTGTTGTTGTTTTTTTAAATAGAAGCGAATAATAAATCTCTGACACCAGTTGATTTGAAAGAAATGAAATTTCACTGGAGTGTCCCTTTAATGGAAGCTAAGCTGCAGTAACACAGCCTATGTCACTACTCAGTAAACTGAGCCACCTGCTTCCAGTATAGTGCGGGCATCACAGCTCTTCTTACAGCTGATTGGAAGGAACTCTGGATATCAGCACCCCACCAATTTGTAAGACAACACCAGGAAAGTCATTGTAAAATGGTTGTACAGTATTAGGGAATGTTCACATGCTGAAAAATAAGCCCTGCACTGGTTTTCAGTGAGTTTTTTTAAATCGGAGGCGGATTTTGATGCAGAATTCATGCACATTATGATGTGTATGGCTATGTTCATACAGCGTTTAACAACCGGCCGCTGGGCTGCATTTAGGACGTTCCTGCAGCCGATATCTCTGTCCGTTCTTTACCGAAAAATTACGTTGTGTGAACATAGACTATTTTTGCATGGATATTAAAGCTTCTACTCATTTTGAAAGGAAAAAGCTATACACAAATGCAGCCTGAAGCGCCATGTTGATTTTTTTTTTTTTTTTTTTTTAAGCAGCTGCCTAGCGCACCACTGTATGGGACATCTTTGGAAACTTCAGAGAGTGAACTAAATGGTGTTGAGCATGCGTGCTGCCAATCCATTCACTCAGGTGCCAACTGACCTACGCTCCTGTGATCAGTAGGGGGTCTCAGGGGTTGATACTCCAACATTCAACTAGTTATCACCTATCCTATAGATAGGGAATAACCTTTAATATAAAATATATATATATATATATATATATAAATTACCAACCTATAGAACAAAGATTTGCAATTTTTTTCTCCCTATTAAATATTTTTCTTCAAATGAGTCAAAGAATTATTAAACATACCCCAAAATGGTACCAAGAAAAGCTACAGCTCATCCCATGGGTGGGACACAGAATACATTTAGTGGATTAGACCCGCTAACAGTACAACCACAGGATACAGCGACATCCCTTTCTGTCAGGGGGCAGCATATACCTTGAATTATTGTCATATCGTGTTGAGATTCACCCCTTAGGGTACTTTTACATGTACTGTGTATACTGATCGCACATATATGTTTACTGGATTGTGGTCTGCTCTGCTTTTCAGTCCTGTAAATGCATATGTGCAGGATATGTAGACACTAGTTGACCACATTTAGTCCATTACACTCAATGTATGATAATGACGGAACATCACGGTATAATATGGTGTCTCTTAATGACAGGTTTCCAACATATACCTTTAAAGTATCGTCAAATTGTAATGTAAACACCCCTAATATGCCATTTACTCCAGATGCAGGTTGGAAACTGTATGAAAAACATTAAGTGAACTGAGCACTGCAGATAGAGAACCTTTATTTCTAACATTTGTAAGGATTCTATAGCCGGCATCTAACCATGGCTCTAGGTAGACTATAACAGAGGTCTGTATACTGCCCAATACTGGCGCTGGGATGTACCATTCATCATGTGGCTTCTGTTGTTCCTTACTAACAGGATCTCGAGGTTCTTCGGCTGACTCCACTGAAAAGAAATATAAAAAAAAAAAAAAACAAGTCTTCTCTGTTTTGTCTTGATAAAAATCCTGATCATGTGACTATAACATTACAAGCCAAGATCATGGTCAGTATCAGATCCATCATGGCCACTTTCCCCCCTCTCTTGTCTCCAGTTCAGGTGTGGTTTGCAATTAAGCTCCATGTACTTCAATGGAACAATTGAACTTCAATTGAAACCCCACCCAATCTGGGGAAAGAGTGGGGGGAAAATGTTTTTATAGCACTGGATAACCCGTTTAAAAGGTTTGTCTGGGAAGCCTCTAGCTGGCTTCTGCCTTTTCCAAATTCCATGCAGTCCTGACCTCACAGGACCTCCCCAATGAGATAATCAGAGACAGTGTCTCAGTGCTACGGAGGATCAGAGGAGATGAATATGTTTATCCTTTTTACACCCCCCTATTGCAGCAATGTGTGGCCGATAATACTTCATTGGCTGCACAAAAGTTTCAATCAGTTGGTGGACAAGCGGTTTCTTTTTTAAAGGGTTACTCCAAACCGGTACTGGGATTTGTTTTCGTACTTGTGCTTTGTGCGGTCATTGTACATGGGCTATTCTGGTGTGTAACCAATGCTTTACTGTTATGCTATTTTTATTCTTCTGCATAAAACAGAAATAAAAATATTTTTAACCATAAGAGGGTACTCCAGAGACTGAGAATTTTTTGCTAATACATTGCTTTAATAAAGTTGCATTACTATCATAATTTTATTTAAAACAAACTATAGTTTTTTTTCCATTTACAGATATACTGCCGATGTATGGCAGCAGTAAGGGGTTACAAGGCCCCTCTGATGCCATTACTGGGGGACTTTTAATACAACTACAATGATCTCTCATAGAGATCAGTGTAGTATACAATATGCAACACTGATCGATTAGATTGTAGTGCCCTGGGCTGTTGAAGCCCAGATCTATGGATTACCAAGCCAGGATCAGCGCCAGAGCGACACTGAGGCCCAGCCAGGTAAGATAAAGCTGCAGAAAGTATACATTATAATAAACACAACAGATCAAAAATTACCTTTTTGAATGACGTTTCCCAAAAACAGTTTGGCTCCACGTGAAGTCTTACCAGTGCTTAGATCCTTCACTGAAATATATGAATCATAACAGATCAGTCTTCAATAAATGAAAAACTGACAGGAAAAAAATTTGGTGCGGATACAGATAAATAAATGGGCGACTAATTTACAGCAGAGTGTCACAGAGCACGTCCTTCACGTCTCTCTAGCTAATATCTTACATACAGTATAAGCAAATATGGCGCTGACGTTCAGCAGTAACTGAGAGACATAAAAATAATATGGTCACTACAGTAAACACAACCTGATAGTAAGCAACAATACTACTTTACTAATACTAGAATATCCAAGATTATTACTAATCACTGGAGTCTCTCGTCCATTGTGGGTTTGACAAATATAGGATAAGAGCTGATAGAATCATGAAATAACCTTATAAAAGCTGAGGTCATATTCGCTAATATCACTTAAAGTGTCACGGTCGTTTACAATTTTTTTGCAGAAATCAATAGTACAGGCGATTTTAAAGGAGAAGTCTGGCCAAAATTAATTTTTTATATGGTATTACTTATGGAAAGTTATACAATTTTCTAATGTACATTAATTATGGGAAATGCTCATATACTGCTATTTCCCTTAATTTAGTGTATCAGAAAGTGTTAGAATTCTCTCAGAACCAGTGACGTCACGACGAAACGTGTAATTCCTATGGAGTGTCCAGCAGGGGGCGCTCTATATATAGAAGTCAATGAGTGTACCTGCTGGACACTCCATTGGAATTACAATGGATGTGTGTATGTAATGTAATGTACTGTACTTTGCGATTGAATACATTTATGGAATACTTTGGGGAGTAAGTGTCCTTGCTCCCCAAAGTATCCCATAAATGTATTCAATAAATACATTTGCAGGGCAACGAGCAGGGAGGGAGAGAAGTGCCATCTACCTCCCCCCTCCTTGCTCGGTGCTGGGAACATATACAAAGTACCACTCCCCCATTATCTACAGATAATGGGGGAGTAGTACCTGTGCTATCTTATCGCCGCCCGCGCCGCCGCCGCTTACAGAAGTGCCGCCCGCTCCGCCGCCGCTCACAGAAGTGCCCTCTCCTCCTCCGCTCCCCCTCCTCCTCCCGGCTTGAAACACTATGGTCGCGCTGACTCCCCGCCGCCACTCACACTATCCGGCCAGCCGCCGCTCTCTGTACCTGCAGGCCGGCCGCGTCAGCCCTCACCACCCCGGCCTGGGACACCAGGAAGTACCAGGAGCGCCGTGCTCCCGGCCGGGGTGGGTGAGGGCTGACGCGGCCGGCCTGCAGGTAGAGAGGGACGGCTGGCCGGATAGTGTGAGTGGCGGAGGGGAGTCAACGGGGCCATAGTGTTTCAAGCCGGGAGGAGGGGGAGCGGAGGAGGAGAGGGCACTTCTGTGAGCGGCACCTCTATGAGCGGCGGCGGCGCGGGCGGCGATAAGATAGCACAGGTACTACTCCCCCATTATCTGCAGATCATGGGGGAGTAGTACGTTGTATATGTTCCCAGCACCGAGCAGGGAGGGGGGGAGGTAGATGGCACTTCTCTCCCTCCCTGCTCGGTGCCCTGCAAATGTATTTATTGAATACATTTATGGGATACTTTAGGGAGCAAGGACACTTACTCCCCAAAGTATTCCATAAATGTATTCAATCGCAAAGTACAGTACATTACATTACATACACACATCCATTGTAATTCCAATGGAGTGTCCAGCAGGGGCGCACTCTATATAGAAGTCAATGGTACTCATTGACTTCTATGTATAGAGCGCCCCCTGCTAGACACTCCATAGGAATTACACCTTTCGTCGTGACGTCACTGGTTCTGAGAGAATTCTAACACTTCCTGATACACTAAATTGAGGGAAATAGCAGTATATGAGCACTTCACATAATTAATGTACATTAGAAAACTGTATAACTTTCCATAATTAACAACATATAAAAAATTTATTTTGGCCGGACTTCTCCTTTAAGAAACTTTGTAATAGGGTTTATTAGCTGAAAAATGCTTTTTTATCATGAAAAAGAAGTTTGAAGCTCACCCCCCGTCTTCATTGTTATCTATGAAGAGGGGAGGAGGGAGATGAGGCAACAAAAGAGGACAAGAGTTAATTTACAGCTACATCACTGGTCTATCTCCTTTGAGGTCAGCACTGACCTCTATGATCTCAGAATATCAGCTTTCACACAGGTCCCGCTGTGTAATCCTTTGTTCTCTGCTGGCGACTAATCTCCCCCCTCCCCCCCTCTCCATAGAACAGACAGGGCCCGATTGATGTAAGAGTCGAGATTTCCTGATAATGAGGAGTGGATGAGAGAGGAAGGGGGGGGGGGGGGTGGACCTGGGGAAAAGTGGATTTTTGACTCACCTTAAAATCCCTTTATCATAGTCTTCATTGGGGGACACAGACACAATGGGTTATAGGCTGCTGCCACTAGGAGGCTGACACTAAGAAAAAAAAAAAAAAAAACCTGCTCCCCCCAGCAGGCTATACCCTCCCACTGGCACCAAGCTGATTCAGTTGGTGAAAAAGCAGTAGGAGAAGCAGAAAAAACAATAAATCAAACAGTCCACATCAGAAAAATAACCTGAAACCGCAGGCCAACCAGAAACTGGAATGAAAGAAAGGGTGGGTGCTGTGTCACCCAATGAAGACTACAAGAAACGGATTTTATGGTGAGTCAAAAATCCACTTTTCTTGTGCGTCTTATTAGGGGAAACAGACACCATGGGATGTCCAAAAGCAGTCCCTTGGGTGCTAATGAAACAGAGAGCAGAGGCTAGATCAGACGTGTCAAACTCAGGCCCTCCAGCAGTTACAAAACTACAATTACCATCATGCCTGGAGAGCTAAAGCTTTAGCTTTGGCTCTCCAGGCATGATGGGAATTGTAGTTCTGAAACAGCTGAAGGGCCTGAGTTTGACACCCTTGGGCTAGATTAAGGAAGCCACCGCTGCCTGCAAGACCTTGCGACCCAGACTCACATGGGCCGACGCAAAGGTGTCCACACGATAGAACCCGGGAAAACATATGGAGGGAGGTCCACGTGGCGGTCTTGCACATCTGAAGGGCCGAAGCCCTGTGGCGAATTGCCCAGGAAGCACCCACAAAACAAGTGGAATGAGCTCGCAACCGAAAAGGAGGCACCCAACCTTACTGCGGTAGGCCTGCAAGATGGCGGAGTGCACCCAGCGAGCAAGAGTCGCCTTGGACGCCGCCAGTCCCTTCCGGGGACCATCTGGAATGAAGAAAAGAGAATCTCACCGACAAAACAGTTTGGTATGGTTAAGGTACACGCGCAGGGCCCGCACGACATCCAACCAGTGGAGAGCACTCTCCCTAGGGTGCGAGGTGGTCGGGCAGAAAGAAGATGTCCTCATTGAGGTGGAATACCGAGAGCACCTTAGGCTGAAAAGAAGCCACAGTACGGAGCACCGCCTTATCCCGATGTAAAGTCAGGAAAGGGGACTTGCAGGAAAGAGCTGCCAGTTCAGACACCTGCCGAACACAGGTGACAGTTATCAAGAAAGCCACCTTCCAGGAGAGGATATCCAAGGGAACCTCCTTCAGCGGCTCAAAGGGAGCGGACTGTAAAGCATTCAGAACCAGGTTAAGGTCCCAAGGCAGGGTCGGGTGCCAGTAAGGGGGAACAAGATGAGCAATACCTTGGAGAAAGGTCTTAACCGGAGAGAGAGATGCCATGGGTCTCTGGAAAAAACTGAGAGTGCCAAAACCTGGCCCTTAAGGGAACTAAGAGACAGACCAGAGTCCAACCCTGCCTGGAGAAAGGAAAGGAGTCTAGGCAACGAGAAAGAAAAGGGAGAGGCTGAAGATTCGGCACAATGACGGAGATAAGCCTTCCAACATCTATGATAAACTCAGGCTGAAGCGGTTTTTCAAACTTCAACATGGTCTTGATAACCCTGTCTGAGAACCCTCAAGACCTCAAGATCCAGGTCCTTAATAGCCATGCAGTCAAATGTAGGGAGGCAAAACGCAGACGGTACAGCGGTCTCTGAGACAGAAGATCGGCGCGATCTGGGAGGCGCCATGGGACGTCGGCGGCGAAGGCGCCACTAGGATCACCGGAACGCCCTCCGCTTTGATCTTTCGCACTACCCGCAGGAGCAGCTGAAGAGGAGGAAAGATGTACAGAAGAACAAACTGGCGCCAAGAGATCACCACTGCATCCACAGCCAGCGCTTGAGGGGCCTGGGAGCGGCAAACGAAGGTCGGCAGTCAACGATTGAGGAGAGATGCCATCAGGTCGACATCCGGGGTCCCACACCTGTTGCATATCTGGGCAAAGACCTCCAGATGCAGTGTCTACTCTCCTGGGTCTCCACGCCCGGTATGTGAACCGCGGACAGAGCTGAAACATTGCTCTCTGCCCAGGAGAGGATCAGCGCCACTTATTCCATGGCGGACTTGCTGCGGGTCCCTCCTTGGTGATTTATATATGCCACAGCGGTTGCATTGTCGGACTGCACCCGCACAGGAAGACCTTGGAGCTGCGCCTGCAAATGCTGCGCCTGCAAATGGAGGAGAGAGAGGTGAATCCCCTGAAGCTCCAGCACGTTGATCGGGAGAAGAGCCTCTTGCGCTGCATGACCCTGCCAGACACTGCCCAAACCCTGCAGGCTGGCATCGGTGGTCACAATGTGCCAGTGAATGGGAAGGAACGAACGTCCTTGGCATATGCTCGGAGACCGAAGCCACCACTGTAGGTCCCGCTGAAAGTGAGACAGAATCCTGATCCTTCGCTCCAAGGCGGGGAGAGATCTGTCCCACCGAGACACTAAGAAGAGCTGGAGGGGGCGAGAGTGGAACTGGGCGAACGATGGATGGCCACAATATTTGCTGCAGTGAAGGCAGAGCTGCTGGCGGAGTCCAAGGAGACGGAGCAAAGATACTGACTGGCATCCTGAATCTGCTGCGCGACGTCCGCTAGCTTATCAGCTGGGGCGCCTGCAAAGATAGCCTCTTTCAGTTGCTTCGCCCAAGCCGAAACAGCCTTGGACACCCAAGTGGAGGCTAAGGTGAAAAGCAAGGAGGCGCCAGTCGCCTTGAAGGCTGACCTGGCAAGAGTCTCAACACGTTTATCCGTGGAGTCCTTGAGGGAGGCCGCATTGTCCAAAGGGAGAATGGTGGACTTAGACAGGCGGGAAACGGGTGGGTCCACAGAAGGGGATCCCGACCAAAGAGCAACCTTTTCCTGAGGAAAGGGGTAAAGTATGGCCATGCAATTAGGCTTAGAAAACCATTTGTCTGGCGACTTCCAATTCTTGGAAAATAAGTTGTCGAACTCCTTATTACTGGGGAAGAAAGGACAGACGCGCCCAGCACTTTTACTAAAGAAGACCTCATCCGAGGGCGGATCCTGAGGATCCTTGAGCTGAAAAGTGTCCCGAACAGCAGTTACCAGACTGTCCACCATGGAGGACAAGTGAGCCGAATCTGACTCCGAATCTGGATCTAAGTCGGAGTCTGATGGCTCGGCTGAGGAGCGGGAGTGGTGAGAAGAGGCAGAACCATGAGCTTGAGCTCCAACAGATCGAGAGGCCGAGGAGGAATGGGAGGACGAGGTCTGGCCACGTTTGAGGGCAGCCCCGACTGGCGCGATCATCTGAAACCACCTGCCTGCCCTGAGAAGAGGTAGAAGCACCTGAAGTGCGAGCAGAGAGGCGATCCAAGGCCGCCGTGACTGACTGAGAAAGCTGCGCCATCTGGGAGACGGAACGGCAGAGAGAGCGAGCCCAGGCCGGGGCGGATTCCTGCGAGTCCTGGACCAGTGTGTCATCCTGAGGAGTCGGCGGTGGCGAAGCAGATCGCGAGGAGCAGGCAGCACAGAGGGGCTGTGAATGCCTCTAGAGGAGGACTTGCTGTTACAGGAAGAACGACGACGACGAAAAGCTTCAGGCCTGGAGTCAAACATAATGCACGATTAGAGCAAAAAAATGAAAAACTTAGAATTTGCCCCCTAACGAACTAGGAACTGATGGAGCTGACAGTCTATGCTAACAGGGTGCTGCTCCAGAAAGCTGAGGCACGGTAAGAGAAAGGGAGCATTCAGAATGTATTGTAGGGAATATATGTATATATGTAGAGATGAGGCGGCACTCCAGATATAAGTGAATAAAAAGTGGTTTGGTTTATTCACCCAACATGCAACGTTTCAATCTACTCAATGAGATCTTTGTCAAGCAGTGAAATAAGACATCAGGGGCTGGTATTTAACACACCATAGGCCAGCCCACTAATCATGTGACATCATGGCAATAAGCCTTATAAATATACAAAATAAAAACATAATAATGTATCACATTATTATGTTTTTATTTTGTATATTTATAAGGCTTATTGCCATGATGTCACATGATTAGTGGGCTGGCTTATGGTGAGAGGAGTCCCAGTAGAGAGGACCGGAAGCAGGAGGCTGCGGCAACGTTTTCTAGGTGGAAAAATGCAACTGCTATGGCCTTTTAAACACAAGGAGGAAAAAACGAAAACGCAAAAACGAAAATTGGCTCCATCCTTAAGAGGTTAATGGAGAAGTCCGGCAAAATTTTTTATTAAAGTATTGTATTGCCCCCCAAAAGTTATACAAATCCCCAATATACACTTATTACGAGAAATGCTTATAAAGTGCTTTTTTCCCTGCACTTACTACTGCATCAAGGCTTCACTTACTGGATAACATGGTGATGTCACGACCCAACTACCAGAGCTGTGTAGGCTGTGGCTGCTGGAGAGGATGATGGCAGGGGGACACAGGGCACTGGAGGGACACTGAGCATCTCCCTGCCATCATCCTCTCCAGCAGCCACAGCCTGCACAGCTCTGGAAGTCGGGTCGTGACATCACCATTTTATCAAGGAAGTAAAAACCTTGATGCAGTTTTAAGTGCAGGGAAAAAAGCACTTTATGTGCATTTCCCATAATAAGTGTATATTGGTGATTTGTGTAACTTTTTGGGGGCAATACAATACTTTAACAACAATTTTCGTCTGACTTCTCCTTTAACCCTTTAATGACGGGGCCAATTTTCGTTTTTGCATTTTCGTATTTTCCTCTTTGTGTTTAAAAGGCCATAGCACTTGCATTTTTCCACCTAGAAACCCATATGAGTGCTTATTTTTTGCATCATTCATTGTACTTTGCAATGACAGGCTGAATTTTTGCATACACTACACTGCGAAACCAGAAAAAAATTCAAAGTGTGGTGAAATTGAAAAAAAAAACAAAAAAACAAAAAAACGCATTTCTTTTATTTGGGGGGTATTTGTTTTTACGCCATTTGCCCTGGGGTAAAACGATATATAACATGTATAACTTTTCTTTTATCTGATGGCCTGTAAAAAATTCAAACCATTGTTAACAAATATACGTTCCTTAAAATCGCTCCATTCCCAGACTTATAGCGCTTTTATCCTTTGGTCTATGGGTCTGTGTCAGGTGTCATTTTTTGTGCCATGATGTTTTCTTTCTATCGGTACCTTGATTGCACATATACGACTTTTTGATCGCTTTTTATAAAACATTTTCTGGATTTGATGCGACCAAAAATGCGCAATTTTGCACTTTGGGAATTTTTTTGCGCTTACGCCGTTTACCGCGCGAGATCAGTAATGTGATTAATAGTTCGGGCGATTACGCACGCGGCGATAGCAAACGTTTATTTATTTATTTAAAACATGGGGAAAGAGGGGTGATTCAAACTTTAATTAGGGGAGGGGGCTTTTTACTAATAACAATACCTTTTTTTTTTTTACACATATACTAGAAGCCCCCTGAGGCCAAAAACAAACGAGTGCCGAGCCGGGGGCGGCGCCATCTTGGAGCGGACCCCAGCCGGCACCACACACAGAGATCACTCCTCCGGGAGTCCTGGAGGAGGGATCTCCCCCACTAGACACCAGGGAACGGCTGCATCCGGTAATCGGAGGCAGCTGTCAACTTTGACAGCTGCCTCCGAATATCTGATCAACGGGCACGGCAATCAGACCATGCCCGCTAATAGCCGCAGTCCCGGGCTACACGCGGCACCCGGGATCGCGGAGGTTCAGAGCGGGGTCGCCGCGCGGCCCCGCTTTGAACACCTCCTGGGGACATATGATGTACAGGTACGTCATATGTCCCTAAGAGGTTAAGAGGAATACATTTCACAACACACAAGAACATTTCATTACATACCTTTGGTTAACATGATTGCACGAACGGCATCAATATGCAACAGTTCGCCCTCATAACATCCATGAACTGTTGTAATTCTTATATTTGTCCCGATCAACTTTCTCAGAAATTCTATCTCGCTGACCAGGTCCATTCTGCAGCCATAGGCGACTTTCCTGCAGAGTAAAAAATATCATTTAGGTCAGGTGGCATCAGAAAAATGTGACCAAACACAACTGTGTTTTGGTCATAAGTCACACACAGTAACATAAATACAACCACAATGTAAGTCATGTGAAGCTGTGACCCGTTTTGTAAAATGGTTTTCCTCGCGCCATAAGCCGACTCAATGTGGCACTGCTACATCACAACTAGACCGGCTCACAAATACTAATGCAAAAGGCTGACACAAATACTGTTGTGTGAAACTGATGAATTTAGACATGACAACATTTTCCAGTGAGATCAATTCCACAACAAAATCCTTCACAAAAGTCACATTACAGAAAATTTCCTAGGGAGATTTACTGCAGTTTTCAGCCCTATACATGTCAATTATCTTCAGCGACTCTGCAGCAAATTCGGCCATGTCTGAACGCACCCTTTGGTCAAGTTCAGACGTTGTGGAATTATTCCAGATTCCACATGCAAATCTTCAGCAAATTACACTGCAATATATGCGGATGACATTTATAAAACCCCATTCAAATATGCAGCATAGCCATTATTTTTCCTCCTTGCCTTTCATCAACAGAGACTGGGCTTATTATACATGGGATCAATAACTGGGCACCACCGGGGTCAGTAACTGAGAGAGACAATTTTCTGACAAGATGTCAAAGGAAGGAAGAGGAAACAATGAGTGGGGACATGGAGCATGCCCCTAGCCATATATAATGTTTTTTTAATACAATAGAAATCCTTTAAAGGGATTATCTGGGATTTCGCAATTTTAAATATTTAGCTGCTGTTATACTAAAAAAAACAAAACAATAAAGAGCCTATACTTACCAGTCCACACTCCCACAGTGTTGCCGGAGTCCCCTGCTGACTGCAGCACCTCCACTTTCGAGCCAAACTCCTATTGGGAGTGACAGTCCACTCAGCCAATCACTTGGCAAGTGATTAGCCAAGCAGGCTGTCACTCCCGGTATGAGTTTGTCTTGAAAGAGGTGGTGCTGCGTTGTGTAACAGAAGACAACCCCCTTTAAATGACTGACGTCGGAGCTAGGTCTGATGCCACTTACTGACTGCAGTTGAAAGATGTTCAAAGTCATAGTGTATGGCAAGAGCTCGGCTCCCAAGCTTTCTCCATACCTTTTTATCACCAAGGCTGCCTTTAGAGGTTTGACTGCACCCTGTACAGTCATTTTCTTTTGGTGCTCGCCTCTCACATTGACTGTGGCATCTAAATAGTTAAACAGTTAGGCTCAGAGGTTTCATTTTTTTTTTTTACAATTTTTTCGCCTTAGTGTACAGAATTACAGCAAGAGCACTCCAGTTTCAAAGCAAGCTTTGAAAAAATGATTTAACCCTTAGAGCAGTTATTTTCAACCTTTTTTGAGCCGCGGCACTTTTTATACTTAAAAAATCCCGGGGCACACCACCAACCAAAATGGCAAAAAATGACACTAAAACAGTACATATTATACTTATAGTTAATAATATAGATTCTAAATGTATTTATTCTCACTCAGTGTGAAACCTGGGCCTGTTTTCTTCTCCCCCCTGTGCTTCTCTCCACCATACTTCTCCCCCCTACTTCTCTCCTGTGCTTTTCTCCACCATACTTCTCCCCCCTGCTTCTCTCCTGTGCTTCTCTCCACCATACTTCCCCCCTTGCTTCTCTCCACCACACTTCTCCCCCCTGCTTCTCTCCACCATACTTCTCCCCCCTGCTTCTCTCCTGTGCTTCTCTCCACCATACTTCTCCCCCCTGCTTCTCTCCTGTGCTTCTCTCCCCCATGCTTCTCTCCTGTGCTTCTCTCCACCATACTTCTCCCCCGCTTCTCTCCCCCCTGCTTCTCTCCTGTGCTTCTCTCCACCATACTTCTCCCACTGCTTCTCTCCACCATACTTCTCCCCCCTGCTTCTCTCCTGTGCTTCTCTCCACGACACTTCTGCCCCCTGCTTCTCTCCTGTGCTTCTCTCCCTCATGCTTCTCTCCCCCATGCTTCTCTCCACCATACTTCTCCCCCTGCTTCTCTCCACCATACTTCTCCCCCCTGCTTCTCTCCACCATACTTCTCCCCCTTGCTTCTCTCCTGTGCTTCTCTTCACCATACTTTTCCCCCCTGCTTCTCTTCAGTGCTTCTCTCCCCCATGCTTCTCTCCACCATACTTCTCCCCCTGCTTCTCTCCTGTGCCTTTCTCCCCCATGCTTCTCTCCTGTGGTTCTCTCCACCATACTTCTCCCCCCCTGCTTCTCTCCCCCATGCTTCTCCCCCCCTGCTTCTCTCCACCACACTTCTCCCCCCTGCTTCTCTCCTGTGCTTCTCTCCACCATACTTCTCCCCCCTGCTTCTCTCCTGTGCTTCTCTCCACCATACTTCTCCCCCCTGCTTCTCTCCTGTGCTTCTCTCCACCATACTTCTCCGCTTCTCTCCCCCATGCTTCTCTCCTGTGCTTCTCTCCACCATACTTCTCCCACTGCTTCTCTCCACCATACTTCTCCCCCCTGCTTCTCTCCTGTGCTTCTCTCCACGACACTTCTGCCCCCTGCTTCTCTCCTGTGCTTTTCTCCCTCATGCTTCTCTCCCCCATACTTCTCCCCCTGCTTCTCTCCACCATACTTGTCCCCCCTGCTTCTCTCCACCATACTTGTCCCCCCTGCTTCTCTCCTGTGCTTCTCTTCACCATACTTCTCCCCCCTGCTTCTCTCCAGTGCTTCTCTCCCCCATGCTTCTCTCCTGTGCTTCTCTCCACCATACTTCTCCCCCTGCTTCTCTCCTGTGCCTTTCTCCCCCATGCTTCTCTCCTGTGGTTCTCTCCACCATACTTCTCCCCCCTGCTTCTCTCCCCCCTGCTTCTCTCCCCCATGCTTCTCTCCACCATGCTTCTCTCCTGTGCTTCTCTCCACCATACTTCTCCCCCCTGCTTCTCTCCACCATACTTCTCCCCCTGCTTCTCTCCCCCCTGCTTCTCTCATCTGCTTCTCTCCCCCATGCTTCTCTTCACCATACTTCTCCCCCCTGCTTCTCTCCTGTGCTTCTCTCCACCATACTTCTCCCCCCTGCTTCTCTCCACCATACTTCTCCCCCCTGCTTCTCTCCACCATACTTCTCCCCCCTGCTTCTCTCTTCCATGCTTCTCTCCTGTGCGTCTCTCCCCCATGCCTCTCTCCTGTGCCTCTCTCCACCATACGTCTCCCCCTGCTTCTCTCCCCCATGCTTCTCTCCACCATATTTCTCCCCCCCTGCTTCTCTCCACCATACTTCTCCCCCCTGCTTCTCTCCTGTGCTCCTCCCCCATGCTTCTCTCCACCATACTTCTCCCCCTGCTTCTCTCCTGTGCCTTTCTCCCCCATGCTTCTCTCCTGCGCTTCTCTCCCCCATGCTTCTCTCGACCATACTTCTCCCCCCTGCTTCTCTACCCCATGCTTCTCTCCACCATACTTCTCCCCACTGCTTCTCTCCACCATACGTCTCTCCCCTGATTCTCTCCTGTGTTTCTCTCCCCCATGCTTCTCTCCCGTGCTTCTCTCCACCATACTTCTCCCCCCTGCTTCTCTCCACCATAATTCTCCCCCCTGCTTCTCTTCCCCATGCTTCTCTCCACCATACTTCTCCCCCCTGCTTCTCTTCCCCATGCTTCTCTCCACCATACTTCTCCCCCCTGCTTCTCTCCTGTGCTTCTCTCCCCCCTGCTTCTCTCCACCATACTTCTCTCCCCCCTGCTTCTCTCCGCTGTTTCTCTCACCCATCCCCAGGTTTCTCTCCCCCCCTTCCTCCTCACCTCCTCCGAGATGGTTGCCGCTGCTGTCAGCCTCACCTACTGGCCGCCCGTAGGACCCGGACGTGCTCCTTCAACCAGCGGAGACCGGGAGTGTGGTGCGCTGCGTAGTGCACACACTGATTGGATGCAGCGCACCACGCAACCGCCCACATTATAATCCGCCACTGATCGCTGCACATTGCCGGGGAACAAAACACAGGGGCACCATAGTTTGGGGAACTTTCCCCGCAGCACACCCGACCATGTGTCGCGGCACACTGGTTGAAAATCACTGCCTTAGAGGACACAGCTAGTTTTCATTTTTGCGCTTTTGCTTTTTCCTCCTTGTGTATATAAGGCCATAGCGCGTGCATTTTTCAACCCAACCACCCAACATGGACCTGCATCTCTCTATGGCTTGGTGTAATAGCGCCTTAAGACTCAATGGCATGAGCAGATAAAGGGACTTCTGCTTCACATAGAATATGCTGTAAGATTTAGCTTTTGGGTATGTGCACGCTACACAATACGTGCAGCGACTTCAAGCAGATTCCGCTTGAAGTTCCGCCCATTCTATAGATTCAATAATATTTGCCGGCCTCCCAATGAATTGACACATCAATTCTTTGGGAGGCCGGCGAATATTATTCTATGGGTGGACAGCGAAATTTGCTAGTGAGTATCACTGAGTCTATGGGACATGAAGTACTTCAAGTGGAGGCCACATAGTCAAGTCACATCTCCACGCGTATTACGTAGTGTGCACATAGCCTTTCTGAGCACAGGTCACATAATGGAGGGATGTAGTGGAGCAGAGTACATAACAGATATCAGATTTCCTGATAATGAGTAGTGGATGAGAGAGAGATGGGGGGGCTGGGAAAAGGCTTTTTGAATGCAGATAATGGCATATTTGCCTAATAAACCCAATTACAAAGTTTCTTAAAATTGCCAGCACTATTGATTTCTGCAAAAAAAAAAAAAAAAAACGAAATTACAGTGACACTTTACAGAAGCCTCTAGTTTTGTTTATTTTTTTCATGTGATGATGCTGATGTGTAATTTTATGCCCATATAAAAGTGTTTTTACATCCAGATATTCAGGCAAAACAAAGAATATTAAACCTTTCATTAATTGTTAGTCAACTTACATTGTATACCAGGAGTGTCAAACTTAGGCCCTCCAGCTGTTGCAAAACTACAATTCCCATCATACCTGGACAGACAAACCTTTGGCTGGAGGGCCTGAGTTTGACACATCTGTTGTATACTTAGCGGGTGCTCCCACTGTATGCTGCAGTATGTGGGATTCACTTCACGCAAGTTCAAAGTTCAAACACTGCATATCAGAATTTCTCACTGACACTGACTCGGCTGCCATTAGGTCTAATGTGCACAGGGCTCTATCTGGGCTCTCCAAACATTTTGTAAATAATCATGAGGGAGATACGCTTGGCCTAAGGGTCTGTTTCCACAGATATCTGACAGATTATTGGGCCAAAGCCAGGAACAGACTATAAACAGAGAACAGGTCATAATGGAAAGACTGAGATATCTCCTCTTTTCAAATCCATTCCTGGCTTTGGCTTTAAAGGGAACCAATCACTGGAAAAACGCATATAGAGCTTTTGAAATGTGCTGTTAGAGCACACAGCACACTTGCCACACGTGTTTCCATAGCCTCCCTGCCTCCCCCCTGTAAGCCGCAAAGTAACTTTATAAAACTGGCGCCCTGTATGCTAATTACCTGAGGTAGTCACCTGGGCGGTGTTCGGCTAGCAGGTAGTCACGGTCCCCTGGGCGTTCTTCCGCTGTAATCACGCCCCTCTGGGCGTGATTCAAATGGCAGAGTGGCTGTGGCGTCATTCGGGAGCGCGCCGTGCCCAACGTCGGCGCACTTACGTACTGATGCCGGACGCCGCCGCTCATGCGCAGTGCAGCCGCTTCCATTCCGGTTGGACTGCGCCTGTGCAGAATAGCCTCGAACTCCGGCTAACAGGCTATTCAAGGCTATTCTGCACAGGCGCAGTACCGCCGGAATGGAAGCGGCTGCACTGCGCATGTGCCGCGGCGTCAGGCATCAGAATGTCACAGCTACTCGGCCATTTGAATCACGCCCAGAGGGGCGTGATTACAGCGGAAGAACGCCCAGGGGACAGTGACTACCTGCTAGCCGAACACCGCCCAGGTGACTACCTCAGGTAATTAGCATACAGGGCGCCAGTTTTATAAAGTTACTTTGCGGCTTACACGGGGAAGGCACGGAGGCTATGGAAACACGTGTGGCAAGTGTGCTGTGTGCTCTAACCGCACATTTCAAAAGCTCTATATGCGTTTTTCCGGTGATTGGTTCCCTTTAATAATCTGTCAGATTATTAGGCTATGTTCACACACAGTATTTTTAATCAGTATTTTGTTCAGTGTTTTTCACACACTGCTTAAATTAAAGGAGAAGTCCGGCCAAAATTAATTTTTGATATGTTGTTACTTATGAAAAGTTATACAAATTTCTAATGTACATTAATTATGGGAAATGCACATATACTGCTATTTCCCTTAATTTAGTAGATCAGGAAGTGTTAGAATTCTCTCTGAAGAAGTGACGTCACGACCCAGGGTGTAATTCCTATATAGTGTCCAGCAGGGGGCGCTCTCTATATAGAAGTCTATGGGACTTTATTGTTTCTATGGGTTTCTATCTAATGTAATGCAATGTTATGTACAGTGTGCTTTATTGAATGAATACATCTATGGAATACTTTGGGGAGCAAGTGTCCTTGCTCCCCAAAGTATTGCATAAATGTATTAATTCAATACATTCGGATATCACAGTAAGCCCGCCGATCCGCCGCATTTCCGCCGATCCGCCGCATTCCTGCCGATCCGGACCATATACATTGAACTACAGCTCCCATCATCTGCTTCTAGTATGAACAGGTGATGGGAGCTGTAGTTGGGTAAGGGATATGACATGCCGCCGGGCGCAGGGGGGAGCCGCTCAGTACACAGGAGCGCTCCCCCCTCCTCCTTCTCCTTCCGTGATAACTTCCGCCTATAGCACTGCTGAGTCCCTGCCTGGCCGCCGCTCTCCGCTCACATATACCGGCTCCCGGCATCAGCGCGGACACCAGGATGCATCGGGAGCCGGTATGTATGGGGGGAGAGTGGAGAGCGGCGGCCAGGCAGGGACTCAGCATTGGTATAGGCGGAAGTTATCCCGGAAGGAGGAGGAGGGGGAGAGCTGCTGTGTACTGAGCGGCTCCCCCCTGCGCCCGGCGGCATGTCATATCCATTACCCAGCTACAGCTCCCATCACCTGTTCATACTATAAGCAGATGATGGGAGCTGTAGTTCAATGTATATGGTCCGGATCGGCGGGAATGCAGCGGATCGGCGTGCGGCGGATCGGCGGAAATGCGGCGGATCGGCGGGCTTACTGTGATATCCGAATGTATTGAATTAATACATTTATGCAATACTTTGGGGAGCAGGGACACTTGCTCCCCAAAGTATTCCATAGATGTATTCATTCAATAAAGCACACTGTACATAACATTGCATTACATTAGAGAGAAACCCATAGAAACAATAAAGTCCCATAGACTTCTATATAGAGAGCGCCCCCTGCTGGACACTCCATAGGAATTACACCCTGGGTCGTGACGTCACTTCTTCAGAGAGAATTCTAACACTTCCTGATCTACTAAATTAAGGGAAATAGCAGTATATGTGCATTTCCCATAATTAATGTACATTAAAAATTTGTATAACTTTTCATAAGTAACAACATATCAAAAAATAATTTTGGCCGGACTTCTCCTTTAAGTGGATGGCCGTCATTTAACAGCAAATAACAGCCGTTATTTCAAAACAAGGGCTGTTTTAAAATAACAGCAATTATTTGCCATTAAATGGCGGCCATTCACTCAATTTCTGTTTTCTATCCACTCCTGGTTTTGGTTGATACTGTGTGTGAACATAGCCTAAGACTGTTTGGTATTGAAAAGGTCAGTAAACCTCTACTTGGTAGTGACTAGTATGCAGTATCACTATCCACGTTACGACATGACTAAAGGGTATTACCCCGAAACGCCAGCATGTTGGGGTCATCAGGTCACTCCTCACTCTGGAGGCTATGTGATGACAATGGTTCTGCCTCTAAAGCCAATGGCACCTTTAAAGTGACTGTACCACCAGGCCCAGGCTGAAGACGGGCCGACCCACCCTTGGAGGGAGGAAACCCCAGCCCCTCTATGATAGGGTTCCATTGATTCTAATGGAGTTACATCATGGAGGGGCTGGGGTTTCTTCCCTCTAAGGGTGGGTTGGCCCGCCTCCAGTGCTTCAGACTGGGCCTGGTGGTACAGTCACTTTAAATTATTTCTCAGAGAGATGGCCCTCATGTAGAAAATATATGGTAACCTTTAAGGGGGGGGCACAACTCTCCTTCTGTATTCCAGCCCTGCTTATAGTCACAGATGTATAAATATGTATATACTGTATCGAGAGAGAGGCTTATAAGCTGTTACAAACATTTGCCCCATGCATTGTCAGCAGAGCCAAAGTGATGGCTGAAATTGTGTGAACAGAGCTTTCCATCTAACCACATTATAAACCACTAAATGTGAACAGGGGTGTAGCTAAAGATTCACAGGCCCTGTCACTGGTGTGTAGTATACATTATTATAGTGAGTGTTAGGCTGCATTCACATGTTCCGTGTTCTGTCCGTGAGACCTGGATGACACTGACTGTGAATGCCTGTCCTGGACTGTTTCTCCGCATGGCATGATGTGTCAGCATCATGCTGGGAGCATTCACCCTCCATGTCGTCGGTGTTTCACGGACAGAGCAAACACGTAGTATGAACTCAGCCTTAGGCTAGGGCCACACTGTGTTTTTTGCATTTGTGTTCATCCGTTTTGATCCTTTTTTCCCATTGATTTCCATAAAAAAAACGGATGTGTTTTGATCCATTTTTAAATAACTGAAGTCAATGGAAAAATGGATCTAAATATATGCACACAAATTCATCCATTGTTTGCATAAAACCGAAGAAAAAAACTGCAAAATAGCAAGTGTGCCATGGTGAGCCCTGCTCGCCTGATGCTTCTTAGTAAATCCAGACAGGTAAATGGTTGTTCAGCTTTAAAGGACAACCCCGTCCAAAATCGATTTTTAATATGTTATTTCATAAGCAAAGTTAGACAAATTCCTAATATACACTAATTATGGGAAATGCAGACATGCACATATAGGGGGAGATTTATCAACAGGGGATTTTTCTAGATGTGATCTAGTTCTGCTTTGGCATGAATAGACTGGTCTATATAGGGTACAAACCCACTTGACGTATTTGCTGCGTGAATCAGTCTTAAAAATAAGCAGGCAAAACGCAGGTTGGCTTTATACGATTGTTCTGCGCTAAAATACGCAATTGCGTCTTTTTGAAGCGTGAAGCTTGTTGTTAGCAAAGCATCAGTTGTTAACAACCTGTGCGAAAAACGCATGTAGCTTCATGCTTCAAAAATACGCAATTGCGTATTTTAACAACTTATGCTTTGCTAACAACAAGCTTCACGCTTCAAAAATACGCAATTGCGTATTTTAACACAGAACAATCGTATAAAGCCAACCTGCGTTTTACCTGCTTATTTTTAAGACTGATTCACGCAGCAAATACGTCAAGTGGGTTTGTACCCATACCCAAGTGCAATTTACTATCAGGGATACGCCTGGTCTATTTTCTGTGGTGCTGATTTGTTTGGCTCAGAATTGTCTCTGAATAGTCTCAAAATTGTCTCTGAATAGTCTCAAAATTGTCTCTGAATAGTCTCAGAATTGTCTCTGAATTGTCTCAGAATTGTTTCTGAATAGTCTCAGAATTGTCTCTAAATCGTCTCATTGGCCCTGGTAGCGTCCTGGGTAATAAGCATTTTCTTCTCCCTTTCTTTTTTCAGATAGCGGCATGCAGAGGATTACGGCGGATTCGTTTGGACTACATCGATTACCGGCGGACTTTACTGTTCAATAAAATGGTCAATGAGGGGTGCGGGGGTGTTTTTAATTTAAATAAAATCATTTTCTCGGTGTGTTGTGTTTTCTTTCATTTCTCTACAGACTTAGTAGTGGAAGCCGTCTAATAGACAGAATCCATTACTAAGTCAGGGCTTAGTGTTAGCCGGTATAAAATGGCCAACACTAACCCCCCCATTATTACCCCAGTACCCAATGCCACCAGGGGTACTGGGAAGAGCCGGGTGCCAGTGGTCCCGGAGCGTCAAAATTGGCGCTCCTGGACTGGGGCTGCAGCAGGCTGGTAATATTTAGGCTGGGGAGGGCCCAAACCAATGGCTGGTTATGAAAATAGGGGGGACCCTATGCGTTTTTTTTATTTATTTTAAAAAAACAAACGTATAGGGTCCCCCCTATTTCCATAACCAGCCAGGTTAAAAACTAAGCGACAGCAGCCTGGTAACATCAGGGTGGGAAGAGCCATTGGATTAGGCAATCTCCAGCCTAAATATTACCAGCCTGCTGCCGCCCCAGTCCAGGAGCGCCAATTTTGACGCTCCGGGACCACTGGCACCCGGCTCTTCCCAGTACCCCTGGTGGCATTGGGTACTGGGGTAATAATGGGGGGGTTAGTGTTAGCCATTTTATACCGGCTAACACTAGGCCCCGACTTAGTAATAGATTCCGTCTATCAGACAGCTTCCACTACTAAGTCTGTAGAGAAATGAAAGAAAACACAACACACCGGGAAAATGTTTTTATTCAAATAAAAACACCCCCACACCCCTCGTTGACCATTTCATTGAACAGTAAAGTCCGCTGGTCATCGACGTAGTCCAAACGAATTTGACGTAATCCTCTGCATGCCGCTATCTGGAAAAGAAAAGACACAAGCAAAAACAAATAGCAAGTAAGGGGTTAAGTCCCAGGGAGCCAGACTGTAACTCCCATGCCTATGCTGGAGGTCAACAAAACACAACAATCACTGAACTCAGGGAGAACAGTGAAAAATTCCAATGGAGTA